>NC_136009.1:25559458-25724458 GCF_048128805.1 Centroberyx gerrardi
GCCATGAATTATGGTCAGTGCTGTTCACTAACACGCTTTCAGTGCTCGACAGCATTAAATCTTTGTTTGTTGTAAACTATAAACAAGAAACAACAAGCTTAGTGTGCCACAGCACCCGAAACACATGTAAACCAAAACTATACATCGGAGGCAATTAATATACAATATAATCAATACATGGGAACCCCTGAAGTGTAGTCCGGATGCTCAGAATTCATATAACCCAACGTAAAAAATGTTTTAGCACTTGAACTTGCACCAGAACCAGGACCAACACAAGGATGGGTCTGGTAGGAAAAAACATATTAGCCGCCACAATCCCTGCTGAATAAAAACACTGTAGAGGACACTCTGGGGGCGACCAACCTTCCTGGTCTGCATCTTCTCGGTGCGTCGTCGGAAGGCCACGTAAGGGTCGCTGGTGCTGGAGCCGTCCCGCTTCTCCTGCTTGACGTTGGGGATGAGCGAGCTGCCCTTGCAGCATTTCCTCTTGCGGCTCCAGTAGTCGAAGACCTCCTTGATGAGCTCGTCGTCCTCCTTCAGGAGCAGTTTGGCCTCCGGGAGGCTCACCAGCTGAGAGGTAAGGACGGGGATTACACTTGAATGAATAAGATAATGCGTATTTACGTGGTGAGAATGAGAAATCTGTTGTCGGGGCATTCACGCCTCTGCACAGTCTGTGTGTGTCAGTCTATTTGATGGACTTAGAGTTAGAGTTAATTTCCAAAATGCTGTACAGTGTTTCCTCTAGGATTTTTTTTAGCAGCAGGGGGAAAGGGTTTTGTTGTACCTGGGTGGTGCGCGTGTAGTACGCCGGCGGTCGGAGTGAATATCAATAGGTAATTAAAAAATATGAAATAAAGTGACACTTGACTGCAAAACAAACTTTAGAACATACTCCACTCTCCTCACTTTCTGCCCTTTCTCCTGCTTCACTCACCTCCACTACTCCTGCCTGTCTACTTTTGAGAAAGGTTACATTCGAGAAATGAGTAACGTTAGATAATTCTCTCACATCACAAATATTTGATCACGCAACCAGTAAGAACATTAAAATATTGTAGTAGCCACCACTAACGTTACATATTTTAGAACCAGAAGGCATTTCTTTCCCTTCAAAACTTCGGGGCATACCTAAGAACCTTGAGCCCTCCCTAGCTAAAGTAACGTTACCTGACTATCTTCCTCATCGACATCAGGCATCTTTCTCTTCTCGGAGAAATATTTTAACAAACTCATCTGAAAATGCAATCAGGAATATTTTAATACATAGCTTATATAAACATCGTTGGCAATTATTTTACCAACGTTTATGGCTGCGTTCACACATAGCGTATTTTTCCCAATTGCCAGCGCCCTTTTCTCATTAAAAGCAATGGGAAGCGGCCGCAAGGCGCACAAAAGCGCTGCAGCGTTTCTTTCGTCAGAGTGGAGCTGTTTCAAAAGTTGAGAAATATTCAACTTTTCAGAAAAGCGCCGGGTGACGTGAACCGCTTTTTTCCAGCCGACCAATCGCGGTGACAGAGACGCTGGCCGTTTCCCATAGCAACAACAAATATGGAGAAAGTGAAAGTGCCGGTGGAGAAATTGGACGTTGTAATAAGTGAATTTCCGTTACCGCAACAGCGATCTTAAAGGCAGTATGGATTATACTGGACATGTATTGGAAATATCTGGTAAGCCTTTGCTTGTTGCACAACACTGTTCTGTCTGCTAGAAGTGCTAACCAGCTGGTTAGTGAGCTAGCAGCCGCTCAGCTAACCAGCTGGTTAGTGAGCTAGCAGCTGCTCAGCTAACGTCAGGTGACGTTGCCGTGATCCGCTTTTTATTTCTCCTCACAAAAACTGCTCCAGGCAGCGCTTTTTCCACATCAAAAAACGCTATGTGTGAACGCAGCCTTAATCTACCTTTCTCTCTCTTCTCTTTCTTTTTCTCTTCTTTCTCTCTCGCCCTCTCGCCTCGGCCAGGTGTCGCCACTTCCTGTATCCGTCGTTTCAAATTGAAAGCCCTCTGTAGAGTCGTGTAATTGCGACTTCATGACATTTCATAAAATTCTGAAGCAATAATTTGTATGTATATAACGGAAACTCTGCTGTATATTCCCTTTGGACAAACAAGCCTACTATCTTGCCTACTATCCTTTACCAAAGAACCATAATTTGTTAAAATTTTGTGTTACCAATCGTTTTGCAAATCAAGGCATCGCTTTTTTCAAATGGTGGATATCTAATTTTTGGGGAAAAAAACATTCTTAATTTGTATGTGTTTGGTAGGCCTTTCTTTACAGTTTCTTTACAGACACACAGGGCCCACCTGCTGTCCGCTGCCTTTCTCCAGCCGGTCGATCATCTCCTCAAACTGCAGGAAGCTGATCTCCATCTTCTTCTTCAGCTTGATGACGAAGGCCTCGTCGTCCGAGTCCAGGTCGTAGTCGGGCTGCTCTGTGTCCAGGCTGAAAGCTGCAGGGAGGCGGAAGGAGAGGAAAGGGACTTTAGACGTGGATAGATGAATCCATACGCTAATGAATGGTTGCAAGTTGTCATGAAACTTCGGGGGAAAAAAGCTGTAGAGAAAGAAAGTCTAAGAGGTGGAGAGATGATTCTGCTCATACGGGTGTAATTAGGAATGGGAAAAAAGTAAAAACATTTTTTTTTTAAAAGAAGCCTTCCCCCAAGCATCAGATCAGCCAAATTCATCTAAAATTTTCAAACTCGTCTTAAAACTTATTTTTTTATTCACTGGCCTTTCACTGTGTTTGACGTTCTTTTATGCTCTGTTGCTCTTATTTTGTACTTTTAACCATGCTCTCATTTCCCTTAACGTCTTAATTTTTTCTCCTTCCTTTGTAATCATTCCCTTATGTTGTTAAATACTTTGGTGCAAACTGGTTTTGTGTGTTAAAGCGCTCTATGAAGTACGCCGACTTGACTTTATGGCATTTAGCTGACAAACTTATCCAGAGTGACTTGGAATGAGTGACTGATTGTGAAATGTAGGGGAAAATATATGTATGAGTCTACATTTTTAGACTCATGGATCCATTCACAGGGTTGTGATCAGGAATGCAAATTAGGCTGAATTAGAAAAAAAAACAAAACATAAATCTCTCACATTTACATTTTGGGATTTTAGCTGACGCTGTCATCCAGAACGGCTTACAATCAAATGAGCAGGCAACCCTATCTCTATTTAGAAATGAATGAGAATTGTGCATCCAGAAAAACCGACATGCTGAATAAATTGAGGGGGGGAAAAAAACAAAAAACACAGCCCATTCATACAAGTTAGGATCATTCCATTTGTGCTTACGCTTCATGGCAATCTGCCTAAGGCCCTTTCACAGAGATTAGTCCACTAACCCAGACAAGGTGCAGGGGAGACCCGAGTCTCTAGAAGCACAAGTTATTTTCCTGGCTTAATGCTGAATCCGGCCGCTGCCTTCTCATCTGTAGTACAGTTGTGTCCCCATCAGCCTTCTGTCTTTCAGTGTAGAAAAACTAAACACCTGCCACAGACTTACTTGTGTGGTGTCAATTTAGCAGGTAAAAACTTTGAAAGCGGCTGGTAAACATTGGAGTCCACCAGCCCCTTCCAAGATTTTACCAGCTTATAGAAAAAACACTGAAAAATGAGGGCTGATTTTCTGCCAAAGTGGCTATATACATTCATGACTTTTCCATGAATGTGTAGTCTAGTAGGACAAGCAACTAATATTTTTGTCCACAGGCTACAGTGGCTATAAATCCCACCACCATTCACCTTCACCATTTTGCCAGCCAGCTACATTAAGAAAGGAACATCTAAACAGTGGCTTAGCAATATGATTGATTTCACAACAAATATTACAATGTGTGAAAAGACACGTGAAATATAATGCTATGTGTATTGAGACAAAAATAGTTTTTCATACTTTTCCAGATTTGGAAATAAGCAAAGTTATTTCCCAGACCTGCGCAAGACACCTGCAGCGTACATTACCACCTACGTAATAGTCCATATATTTTCAATTCATGTTTTTATGATGAAGTATTTTAAGGACATTGTTTGTCGCACTGCTTTGTGTACTTGAAACACACCTGGGACCAAAATGGGGACAGATGTGTGGCCAAAAGAAAATTAGGCTATTCCCGAGCAACACTGACCCTAAAATTACAACACTTACTCTCACACTGCTTACGGATACTGGCCAAGCTGTCTTGCCTCTAAACCAATCTCATAAACACAATAAAACATTGAGATGAATTACGGCTGCAGCTTTGAAGATATGCATGTCAAATTGCTTTCTCCCCAGCCCTCAAACTGTAAACAATGCGTCTCCATTAGCAAGATGGCCACAGCGTTAAACTTGGATGAGCGCAGATGGCAATTATGATGCATAATTAGCCTCCCATGAGGAAAAAAAACAACAAACTGTATCCAGAGCGGGGCTAGCCTCCAGACAGCATTCGATGCTAGAGGGCCAACAGTCATCTGGTGCAGGCTTTAAACACAGCAGCCTCCAGCACCGGCCCTCAAAGTGGGGATGGGACCCCTAACCCTGGCAGTGCTAGTGCTTTACCCATCGAGCTTCACAGGACCACAGACTACTGGCACACACACAACAGTGGACATATGGACGCTCGAACCCTACGGCTCGCCAGGGGCCCGGGATCTCCGAGGCTGGGGACACACTTGAGGATTATGGGGTACGGCAGATTCGCCCATTGCGACAACTTGGAGGGGAAATCCAGATCAGAGACTCGGTTGGGACTGATCGTCAGCAAAGATTGTTGTTGTGGAGGTGTTGATAGATTCAATCATAGCCACCGCAATCAATTCACAGACTGATTTGAACATGTCATTACACAATATTAATGTAAGTTGCGTTAATGTGCATGTGAATGCAAATGAATGCACACTGGATCGTGCGAGTCCCTGCGAGATTAGAGATCCTGATGTCAGTTACGCATCAGGAGTCAGCAGGATAATCTCAGTTATATCTTTAAGTGTGATGATACCCCGTCTTTGCGTAATCATCTAGTGTGTGAGGATATTTCCGACAAAAAAAAGCCTGAAATCTACCGTTATGCATGTGATACTACGAGTTAGGATTTGAAGTCTTCTAGTGTGTCCCCAGCCTAATCAAGAATCACGCATTGTCCCAACCAGGTGAGATGAAGTCACATAAACTTCAATTTCCAACCATTCAAACTCCAAATAATTGCCTCAAAACTGACAGCAGGCGGTGTTTTCCTGTGTATTCATTCAACACTGCCACGACTGCTGAGAAAATGTGAAATTAAACTAGCTCTATGATACAGCCTGCCACCAAGCACACACAGCTACTTACAATTACAGAGCAAACAGTGCACCAGCCAAAACATTTGCTGCTTCAGCTTTAAAATGATAATTAAATCTGAGCTTGTGTTAAGGCAAAATGCTTTCATGTTGAGCAGCGATCAAGGCACCCGAGTACGTCAGATAGAATATATGGTTACTGAAGTGAGTAATACAGAAAGCTCAGTCTCTTTGATATCACGCAAGTATGACAAATCAGTAATGGAGCTCACAGAGGATGTGGCCTGTGCCATTTACATAGTTTCCAAATGTTTCCCCCATTTTAAAATAAAATACCGACATTTGCAGACATTTGTTTCTTTGACTGGATTGGAGTAGTGGATAGCGGCTGGGCCAGGCCATATTACCATAGCTGAAGATTACTGTTAATAATGTCAACTATCACCATGTAAAATGACAGTGGGTTTTACTGCTACATAAATTGTTTATTCATACTGGGAATAGGGAACAATATATTTCTAGAATTTTTCAGATGTTTTGGCGCAAACCCTTAACTTTTAAGACCTAGGAATTATCACATTGAATTTTCTCTACTTTTCCAGACTTTCTAGACCTCTGAAAGAACCATAAAATTAGTCTCAGCACTGGCAGCAATTTGACAGGACAAAACATTGGGTCAATGCAGCTTTCAACTGATAACAGTGTCTCAGTTTAGGGTACAGCAAATTGCTTTCATTTGAGAAACAATCATAGCAACTGGTTGTGACACAGACATGGTTACCGAACTAAGCAATCTAGCAAACTCATTCTCTCTGACACTAGAGGTATGACAACTCGGTAAAAGCTCATGAAAGACATGACTGGTGCCATTTAATGGATGGATAGCTGTCAGAAACAACAAACCGTGAACACATCCACCACCTCAGTCACTAGGCCTGCCAGCGTTTTCCCTGAACCGACTTAACACTTTATAACCCTATAACACAGCCACAACTCACAAAAATCACACCACGGCACATTCTTTTTGTGATCAATACTTTCTTTACTAGTGAAAAAGCAAGGCAAGGTTTGTCACATAGAAGAACTAAATGACTGAAACAGTTTCTTTCTTCTCGTTTTCAGTGGGGGCGTTTTAATGTCACGTGGGTCTAAATGTTGCTTCGGGTCGCCTGTCCTTTCAGCCAAGATCTGAGGGAAACACTGCCATCTAGTCCATAAGATAACCTAAAGAAACCACGCAGGTCCAGAGTGCTGCTGTCAGATAAAAGAAACACTATGTACATCTTAAAAGTATAAAGTAAAAGTAAAGTTTTGAAACTGTACAATGGTCCCAAGCATCATGAAACTCACCCAACAAATAAATAACCATAAAAACTTTCAATTCATGTTAAGTAAAATGTCAAAACTAGAAGATAATTTTTGTCCATCAGCACACAAAGTGGGAAATTAACAACAAGCAAATTCTGGTGACTCTGGACTGCTCAACAAGCCACTCACACACACACAAAACAAACAAACACACAAGCAAACTCGTATCTTGAGATAGGAATCCATCAGCCACTAAAGCTGGGTAGGCAAAAGCAGTTGTTTTTCTACTCTGGACAGTAGTGAAAAGCTGATGTACAAGAGCCTAGACTGACACAGCCCAACTCTCACTGTATGTAAATAAACCTCAAAGTTCCCATTTTGGCAATTTCCATGTTTTGCACGGTTATTTATGTGTAGAACAAGTCTTATGATCCGAGGGCCCATGAAACCCTTTCCTTTCAAAAAAAACACTTGGCAGTTTTTCTGAATTCATGTAAAGTTAACTTCCAAATACAACATCCGACAAATACCGTTTCAGAAGGTTTTCCCTCCATTTCTGAGGGAAACGCCGCTACATTTATTCCACAACCTAATGACAACCTAGTGACCTAATGAAACAACTCCGGTCCCCAGGCAGATGCAGAGGGCCGACTCGGCGGCAGTGAGAGGCTGATGTAGCAGAGACCCGGTGTTAAGACGAGCCCACTCACGCTGTATGTGAATTAGCTGCTTTGGCATCTTGAAGTCCCCGGGGTAGAGGGACTCGTAGTAGGCGATGTTGCTCTCCGCCTCGGGGACCGGGATGACCATGTTGTCCCGCTTCTCGCCGTACACCTGCTGCGCCGAGATGGCCCGCTGGAGATGGTGTTCCTACACAGAGACAGAGAAGACAGACAGGTGAGAAACCTGGACCACAGAGGACAGGTATGTCCTTACTAGAGCTACATAATATACTGAATTCATTTTCAAATCAAATTTTAGTTTGATGTAAGCCAAAGTGCTTTACTAACATGGTTAAAAACAGAAATAAGGTAACCGACATCATAAAAGGACACAAGAACAGGAGAAGTAGGCTAATGCTTAAAAAGTGTAAAAGGTATTTTGAATACAAAAAGTATGGTTAAAACAAAACAAAAAAATAATTATTCAAAAGCAGCAGTAAAAAAGCAATGTGGGGGGTGTCACTGTAGACTGTTAATGGACAGCACCAGATGATCTGAGGAATCTATTTGGCTCATGTGTAACAAGCATATCGGATAAACAAGTTGGTACGACACCACTGGGAGATTTAAAAAAATAAAAGATTTTTTCAAATTGATTCTGGAGCTAGTGTGGAGATTTTACAATCTTCCTCATCTTAGTTAAAACCTGCGCTGCTGCATTTTAAACACAGTTGAAGGTGACTAATATTTCCTTCAGGAAGTCGTGAGAAAAGCACGCAGCAGTAATCTGATCTACAGATTGATGCGATCAGTGATATTGCAACATAAAAAGCACCCAAAACAATGTTTGGAAATTGGTCCCAGCCACCAGTCAAATGCTCGTCAATTTTGTCAGCGGTCGGTAATCCGTCCTCTCTATCATTTGGATCTCAATCATATGGAAATCCTATTCTATTCCTATGGTAAAATAGTGAAAACTAGCTGCTGTAGCTGGTGGACAAAGGCTGCAATATGAGCATTTTTTTCAAATTCATTTTTATTAAACAGGCAATCAATAAGTGGTGACAATGAGAAGTGTCTGTCAGGCATATATCCCTCAATCACAGACATTTATAACATGAGGTGATTGGCCTGATGTCCAGATGGAGATAGTCCCTTTGTACTACTGTTGTCAAGCAGGCTTTAAAAAAGTACAACTGCAACTCTCGTAGCAATCACCTTTTCTGTCAAATTCACAATTCATAGTATTCCCATGATGTCACATGCAGTTCCTACCAATATGGCGCTTTACAGTACACACAGCTCATTGGCTGCATTTGTCATTTGATTGTAATCACCTGTTAATTTATTACAATCACCTGTTATTTTCCTACCAAGATGGGCGTGTGGTGATGTAACAGAATACTATGAAATAAGATGTTTTGTCAATATTGGATATCCCTAACGACGGCAAATGGCTGCCATCTTCACATACAGCAAATTAAAATGGTGCAAGAAACTGTTCCAACAACTTACAATAGTCAGAAGAGCCATTTGTAAAAGTAATTAGAACAAAACAAAAACTAGCCCATGCTTTACACCTGACACACGATCGAAAGCCTGGGAAAATTTGCCAGGCTGGGGGTAAACAACACGCTGACTCATTCACACAGAAGCCAAGTGTACACCTGCAAATCGAGTTGCGTGAGGAAACTGACGATTCCCGTATCCTCTTACACAATAGGGAACACTTGACAACCAGCCCTCATAACAGTCTCTGAAAAACAATCTGAAGCTAGAGGAACAAACAGGACTGCCATGAGAATCAGAAGCATCTCAAAAACAGTCGGTGGTTCATCTGCAGTATATTCGTTTTACAGTGGTAAATCGCCATACACCTAACAAGTCAAGCAACAGACCCCGAGTAATTGAACAGGACACAAAAAATAAAACCCAAAAGCTTCAGCCTAGCCTATATCCTAAGCCCAGATAAGTGTTTTGATGTGTGATTTACTTCAATTTCCCATCAAAACCAGTACATCTGGTGTTTGGAGGTTTTTTTTTAAGTAGATTATCATACAGCAAGATTATCCACAATTAATAATCGTGGAATTCAGTGATATATTTGTTATATTTTCAATTTCCCCGAAAGTCCCTGTGTGGTATATCAACCTTTGGATGTGCAACATGCACCCATGTGACCAGAACAAAAGTTCAGATGGAGAGGCAGGCAGCTCCTTACGTACACCATCTTTGGAAAAACGCAGCAACGAAACAAAGCGGAAAAGAACGGATTGACCCAGTGTTAGAGAGGACAATCTGTCTCCCAGAGTCTGAACATGAAAATATTGTTTCAGTTCCTAAAAATGCATCATCTGTCATTCGGAGATAGTTTGGTTTTACACCAGATAACAACCAACAAGGACAGATTCTCTGCACGGTTTGCATCAGGGTTGTAGCTAAGTAAGTAGTAATCAAGTAGTACCTAATTATTTGAATTTTGTAAATAAGGACCACAATAAGACAATCAGAATTATCGTTTTTGTCACAACTGTGCCGCCCTAGTTTTCATCTTTCCACCAATTAATCATTTAATATGCTATATAAACATGACATTTTAAAGCACAGTTTCAGTGCTACAACCTACACTAGAACCACCATTAAACATTTACCACCCCATCACCACCATGGCTACATAACAAATACAAAGAAAACCTTGACATTGTCCTTTGGCTCTGCCGGTTAATCAGTCAGTTGGCCTTATCTTCCCGCTACAAGTGTGATGAGAGCCTGCCAAGCCTGTAGGGGGGGAATGTGCCGGAAGGAAGGCAGGCGGACTAACTGGCTGGCTGGCTGGCCGCTTGTCTGAACAGTCCCAGTCAGTCGTAGTAGTAGCAGAGCCTCTGGCCCAGAGCCGGGCACTGTGCCACTGGCAGGCAGTCTGTCAACAAGGCAGCGTGCTGCCGGACTCGTACGGCAGCTCTCTGGAGAGAATGTGTGTGTTTATGGTTTTCCCTGCGGCGGTCGGAGACACAAGGGTGGGGGGTGGGTGGGGGTGGGGGGAGCCAGAGAGAGAATATCTCTGCCTGTGGGAGGTAGACAGACCCGAGTGCGAGTGAATGAGTCAGCGTGAGTGTACGTTTGCATGTGTAAGTGAATGAGTGAGTGAAACGCCACGATCACAATCTAATGCATTTATGTTGCTGCAAACTATGTGCAGATTTGTACACAAGGCTCCCGTGGCTCAAATGTATTAAGAGGAAACTCAATACGCGTGGTCACTGATTATAGTATAACAATGTTAAATTTCATTGCATCTTTGATTCGGGGCACAGTAGAAACAATCAGTTTGACGTATTTTGCGTCAAGAATTACAGTAAATATCATTGGCTGCATTTTTTTGTCCCACCTTTTCTAGTCCCAGCAAAACACACCAGCCTCGTTCTCATGGTGGAAGTGCAACCGGTCTGTTGTGACTGCAGGCTACATATTTACTTGACTTACTATTTACTTTACGTGACAGGCTTATGATCTTGCGTGCTGCCAAAAATCACTAATCAAACATGGCAGACAGTCGCTGTTGTAGAATAGCAGGGTGTCAACCTGTACAAAGCCCGAGGGGAAAATTTACAGTGAACTTGGGTATTTCATTATTGGACTGCTCCGTTTAGATCCAGCATTCCTATGTAGTGTGTATTTCCAGAGAGGCTGCAGTCTGAAATTTCACTCAACACTCTGGAGTTTGCCAAGTTTGCTAGGTTGACACCTGATGCCATTCTTTCAATCAACTCAAATTAGCAATTATCTGCAAAAAGCCATCGCTTTTTTTTTCTTCCCCCGAAGTCCACAGGTAGTGTTTCATACTGATCATATGTCTGCATCCACTCTCATGCTAGCAACTGTCCAACACAGGTTACAATATACAGGCGTGGTCGCCCCAGTGTGTGATTGGCTGTCAACTTGTCAAAGCTCGGTTGTGGAAATGATACACACTTTCATATGTGAAAAAGGTAGAGACGTTTTTAGTTAATTTATTGCACTTTTAAAGTGATTTGCCAACAGTACAAACTGAATTTAAAGTCACCAACATGGGTGTTTAACATTAGGCCGTCTCTGGTGTTGTCACTACTATAGGCCAACCTGTCACTGTGCTGGCTGGGAAATACAGTAGCTTTTCCAATGCTCTTAATTTATTTGATGCATCTCATTCTAGTCAGTGTAAGTTACACTGCACTGTTGGACACACACAGCATGTCTTAATCTGTCCACTCTGCACTGTTTGTAAGATGGTTGTCCATGTGTTTCAGTATTGTACTATGCATCTCCAAATTCTCTGTTTCTACACCAGTGCCACCAAGAAAAATCCCATTACATTTATTGCACTTGGCACACAACATGCGATTGTAATTCTGACATTTCTAATAGGAAAAACTACTTTAAAAGAAGGCCACCGCAAAACTGCATCACCGTTACTTCAATTTCAGCGTTTGAAAGTCTGTGAGAAGATTTCCTACTACCCTCTTTGAAATACTGGTTGCTCTAGAGGAAATTCGTCGGACCCCCTCGACCCATGGTTCCCAAAGTAGGGTCAGCAAAATACAAAACAGCTTCCATTCAATATAATTTCCCCTCACAAAGAATAACAGACAGATAACGTTGCGGTCTGTGGTCTTCAGTGTTTTTGTGCTGGACCGAGCCCTCCACAGTGAAGACCACAGGAGCTAATCCACAGTGGACTAACCACTAGCACCTACTCATAAGCAAGCATTTATTTTTCTAGGGAAGGTTGACTGAGCGTGCATGCCCTTTTTCCTGCAGCGCCCTGCTTCACATTCACTCAGTACAACCACAGTCACAAACTCCACTGGACCAGATGGGGGTTAAGTGCCTTGCTCAGGGGCATCTCCAAAGTACTGTCTAGAGACGAGGAGAGGTTTTCAATCAACTTTCGCAGAGATTTTCCTAGCTGTTTTGTGATTTTGAATCAGCAACCTTCTAATCATAAGCCTGTTTGTCTAACCTCTAGGCTACCGCCGTCCTCCATAAAACCAGGGTTGAAAGTCTGGACATCCTCCGTTAAAAATATACATTATACATGCAACATTTTCTCAGGTCTGGGGACTGGTGATAGCACCTGGGATGCAGTCCGACCATACCAATATGCTATAGCTTTAATAGAAACTACTTTCACATGTCATTTCAGCTTAATTCTCAATATAAGGAGGATTTGGTTTTAATGTAAGCTGCCCCTGGTGTGGTAACACCGTTATGTGCCAGTGCAGGATGGCCAACAGGACAGCAGAGACTGGCAACATTGTTTTCATCTCTCGAAAACTCAAACCACAGAAGGTCTGCTGCTTCTAAAACAGGAAGACATTTGGCAAAATGGAAGATGAACACAGATCTATATGGGCCTTCATTATAGTGTTAACTTCTCAGTGCTATAGTGACTCCATCAGGGTCAGGGATGATCCAAATACCTGTAAGACAGAGAGCACTGGTCTACTGTTTTCCATGCAGTCTATAGTATTTCATATGGTCTTTAGCATTTCATGTAGTCCATCTATTGGGCACAGAGGTTGGTGGATCCCAGAATTGGCAAGTCACTCCACTATTTCACCAGTCAAATAAACAGGACTGGACCTAAAAGAGATGGGATGTTACCTGCCAAAGTGGCTGGGAAAGTAAAGTTGACAGCCACTAAAACTTGCCAGCATTTGACTACAGTGTTCCTTGTAGGCTTATGGTCTTCAATATTCAAAAGTCTATGGTACTGGGTCCTACAATACTCCATTTAGACTTGTATGTGGCCAGCAGTATTTTATGCAGTGTATTGTTCTCGAGGCAGTCTCCAGTATTCAAAGTTTACAGTGCCATACGCTCCACTGTTCTGTACTGAACGGAGGATGCCGCTACTCCCTTAAAGCTGAAAACGCTGCTGCGGACAAGCCTTTTCAATTTCATTCTCAGAGCTGCCCTGAGGCGTCCTCACAGGAAACTCAAAACTCTCCTTCCACATTAAACCTATCCGAAGCGTTCGCCCTGATCCCCCTCTGCGCATGTGCGGTTGCATAACGTTCCACGTTCCTATCCAGCTCCCACTGAATCATTCCCCTGGCGAGCGCCTAAACCCCCACGTCAACTTCCTCCGGCCTCTCCACAATGAGGAAAAACTCATAAAACCCAACAGCCTTGAGCGAAAATGCTTTTGCTGCCAAACCTAATCAAGCGCTGCGTTTGTTTACTTTCCTGGCCGTGGCTATTTGCCTGAGAATAAATGGAGTTAGATTGAGGTGAATGGTCAGAATACAGACCATCAGCAGATGCCCTCATACACACTCTCTCTCTCTCTCAGCCGGTCTCGCTCTCCCTCTCGCACACGGTCCAGAAATAGCCTTTTAAATGACCGTATCGATCACTGTCAAGTCTGCTGAGGCAGCCAGAGCATCCTCATCCTCCTCCGGTCTCGTCTCTGACAGCTACTGTCCCAGACACTGTAAATGCCACTTAACATGATGGACAGCCACAGGGGACAGCCTGGTCGGGCTGTCGAGGGATGCAGAGCTGCAGCAGTGGAAGACTGGTTTCTCTTCCCTTGCGTGGGAGAGGTTGATTCTGCTACACAAAGTTTAAATGGGGTAAAATTAACAGCAGTTTTTGGCTGTGGCTGGTAGGTTCTCCTAGGCACTTCGTCAGGTAACCAACCATGGATTAGAGTTTCCTTTCCATCCCAAAAAATGTATATGGGTGGTAAAATAATTAATGTGGCTGTGTCTACTGGGCAAACAAGTTTGTTTCTCAAGTGTACGCCTACTACTGCATAAAAAAGGGAGTGAAACTGATTAAATATAAGCAGGCAAGGTAGTTTATTGTCCACTGGTCCACTTCCAAAATCCAATTCCATTCTCACTCTTTTTCCAGCTGATGCTTGCCCATCTGGCAGACTGGCTGGTAGAGTCGACCGAATCACTTGACTGGTGGCTGGTGTTAATTTCCCACGCTGCCCATGTATAGGTCAACACAAAAAATGTTAGGAGAGGGGGAAAAAAAAGGGGAAGTGGCTACTAAAGAACTTTCAATTTCACTCTTTCTGAGCTGCAGAGACTTTGGACAGGTGACATGCCCCACATTCCAACCCAGCGAGGTCACACAGTTAGAAACTGGTGGCCTGCCAGAGTGTGTGTGTGTGTGTGTGTGTGTGTCTGCGCGTACGTACAAGATCACTGTCTGGCAAAGCGGGAAACACAACAGATGCCTGCGGGTTCCCACCGGGGCCGCAGACACTGACCTCGCTTTCACCCAAACGTAAACACAAGACAAAGTGTCTGACCCAACACAAACAAGCCGCACGTGCCGAGAGAGTTTCAGCAACTATAGCTCTTCAGTCAAGCCGTGGTGCATGCACACAGACTATAAATTACAAAACCATATGCTGGACTAAACTATGATTTATGAAACCCGAGTCCAGCAGCAACAAAGAAAGTAAGCCTGCAGTCTTGCGCTCTGTAAAAGCTAAAAGCGACTACCGCTAAATGCAGCTTACAGAAAGGCCTAAACCTACAGCTGGCTCTGTGGTCTGAGTTCAACAGCTCACCGTTTAAAGTGCTCCATTACTAGACAGACAGGAAGTACAGGGGACACCACACTTTTCCTCTGCGGACCACTGAACACGGTGTGGGAAGTCAAATGTGGTTGAGGTGGCGGCAGGGGAAGCATGTGCAAGGCTGGACTGGGCTTAGATAACCAAACGCTTTCTCAGAAATTCAAACACTGCTAAGACTGCTACTGAAATCAAATTTAGTAGAAGTTCTCTGTGCAGCTCAATGGGTAGAGAATTTGGGGGAAAAATGTATGCACTGATGGTATCATAAAACACAATCACTACACCGAAAGTACTGACAGCCTCCATGTATCATGGAGTGCCGACAGTAAGCAGGTTTTCATTCCAACCAAACACTTCACTGATTAGCACACCTTCAACCAGAGAGGAGGAACTAATCTGTGAAATCAGGTGGTGTAATCTTTGGATGCAATAAAATCATGCATTCTCTCGGCACTCCATGGCACATTGCCTGTCCCTGGGTTACGCTATATCCGACAGCAATAACAAGAAAGAGCATATTCCCCTTTGCTATCCAACACATCTTCATCTGCGGCGTAGAAATTCAAAATAGACCGCTCCAACCCCTCAGCAGTCGGCATGCAGCGGGCCTTGGCCTACCTCTTATGATAATATAGCTGTTACATAACCAAGCACTCCAGCTGAGCGGAGTGGAGACTTTGAAGTGACAGCGCCCCCCCCCCCCCCCGCCCTGAGCTCCTCCTGAGCGCCACGTGCCGCTGGTCTGCCAGCCCGCTGTGCCATCTGACACACTGAACCTCTGACACCGGGCCTCCAGGAGAGAAGGCGGCGGCGTGGCCCCAATATGGATACACACTGAATAACAACAACAATAATAACACACTTCAAGGATCCCTGTAGGGAAATTCCCCATTTACACAAATGTCAAGATTGCTGGGTCAGCTGCAAAACTGCATCCCTGGATCCTCCAGGTGAAGGCAGTCACTTCGCCACCCTGCTGTCAAATAAATTAAATGTCAGAATGGAACAAAAATGCACTTAAATTCTCAGCATGTGCATCTAGTCTACAAGGCAATCTTCTGCGTCCTATAGATTGTGGCTGTGGGACGCTACATAATCCAGTGCAGAAAAAAAACAAAAAAAAAAACGGTTTGTCCACCTGCCACAGTGGCTGGTGCATCCTCAAACCGTCCCCCACACACTTCCACTATTTCACCTGCCATATGAGGTTTCAGAATAGTAAATGGGACTTCCAAACAATGGCTGGTTACCTGCCAAAGTGGCCGGCAGAGTAGTCAAATGAGCCACTGCCAAAATCGACTAGCACTGGAAAACTGGGCAGGTGGAAGGGGTTAATTTCCCTCCCTGGAAAGGAGAAGGGCAGCAGCATGACCACAGTCTTAGACTACAGTCAGAAGTGAATGTCAACACTGGGAAACTAGAAAGACGCTCCCCGTCATCACCACAGCTATCCTGGAATACCACCATGTCCCCCGGCTGACCCGGTCTGACATGGCAGCATGGGTTAATACACCATTATATATATTTAGGCTAGTGCTGTCAGGCTGGGAGGTGAGGTAATATCAGTCTGACAGCTAGGCAAGCAGAATGATGAATCCTGTGCTTTTAATATTCAAAGCAATAGTTTTAGTTGGAGCTATAACAACAGCTGCATTAAATATACAATGCAGGACTACAACCTCCTTCCTCCATACAGGTAACTTGAGCGACTTTAGTGTCGTATGGCAACAATTACATTTCATGACATGACAGTGTTGACAAGCAAGTGTAGTTGAACCGTGGGAACCTGCAATACTGCAAATCACATCATCATGTTACAATGTCAACCCACACACAGACACACCAAGTGCAAACACACACACACACACACTCTGTATCCTGTTCAAGATGACTAAGATGCAGTTTTCCCCAATGCATGGCAGCAGTGTTGACATTTCTGTCTGGTCGTGGCACTGATGCCACATGTAATTTGAAATCACTAGCTCCCCCTTGCCCTGGTCCTTCGCAATTACGCCAACACAAGGCCCCATCCTGACAGACAAGACAAAATGTCGGAATCGCAAAAGTCACATGACTCCTTTGTACTCCGAAAATCATCTCACGCATAAACAAACCGTTCAAACCGGGCAATTTTATCCAATAATGACACAATGCATCCCCGCTTCACCCAAACAGACGTCCAAGCTCGCTCATATATGCCATTTACACCAGAATTCCGTCGTGTTTCTGGAGAGAAAATTGGCCGCCATTTTGTGAAAGCTTGCGCAGAAAAAAAAGAGGGACACCTCTTATCATGTAAAAATAAGGAATTAAGAAAAGCGTTTATTTGCAGATTTTTTTAACGGTTAAAGCATACCGATTCCTCTTCTTTCTCCATCCCCGTAGGCATCTGCGGCACTGCCCGGTTAATGGATGCATATTCGTGTAGGTCGGGTAAATCCTCACAACGGAAGACGGGTAGTGGCTTGGAAGCGTCCAGCGCCCGTGCCCGAAACGACAATTTACTCATTCTTTTTTCACAATTCGAGATGCAATATAAATCTATCCGATCTCCTAATATTCACAACGGTACCGAGTGGAGCTTTCATGGATGTTTCTGTGCGGTTATTCTCAATTCTAACGTTCGACTGGTTGTAGCTTGGATTTAGGGCGTCGCCAACGGAGCCGGGGGAAGGCCCGGATCTTGGTCGCTCTCTCTCGGACTATTTTTTTCCGACGCTCCGCTCCCTACCGCTGGTTCAGTGCGCCATGGACAACATGGCGGACATTTAAAACTCTTTTGCTCCGTTTCGCTCGTAGCGGTCCAACCCCCAGCTCGCGGACCGACCATTCCCACACGGTCCCGAGCGCTTGCGCGTTCGCGACGGTGGGGGGAAGGGGGCATCTCTTGCAAACTAACTCCTTTCCACACATACAAATAAATTATTGAAATAAACATCAGGCATGCCCGAAATATAAATTAAGCAAATAAATATAGAAAGATATGAATAAAAATAATAAATAAAATACATTTAAATTACTAAAAACAAAAAATAAATATAACCAATAATCTTAATATAAAAAAAAACAACTGAAATTAACAAAATAAAATCAAAACCAATTCATGTAAATTAAATAAAACATAAATGATACATTATAATACAAAGATATCGATATTAAATTAATAGAAATAAGAAAATATAAATTAATAAAATACATACAAATATGATTGATAAAAATATACAAATAAAGAAAAAATTATAAAGTTAGAGTTGAATTAAGGTCATGAAAGTGTGTGCAAGTAACCCTAAATGTTCAAAATTTCACAGCAATATTTTGAATGACTAATAACAATAAAACAGTGCAGCAAAAATGTACAGAATTTGCCACAGTGGCAAAGGCATTATTTACTAAACTTCAGTGTTGTCCCATTATTATGCTTGAGGATGATTGAAGAAATCTATTTTTACATTAAATACCCCTGAAATGAGCCCCATGGTGTTTTTAATTAAAGTTTTCCCTTTCATAATGTCAATATGAGTGTCCCCTGGTTCAATAAAAGGCTACCCAAATACAAATACCCTAAAATACCTCAAGCAAAAAAAAAAAAAAAAAAAAAAAAAGCCTACAAATAATTTGTCAAAAACCAGAGATAAGAGACATCCTTTGTGAATACAAAATAATTGCCAATTTTAGTAGAGCGGTAATTCATATTCTATTAAGCATTCTATTAAGTTAGTTGGTTTTATTCTTCAGTGTGTGCTACAACTGGAGGAAGAAAATCCTTGTCAGGGGTCCGAGCTGCAAATAAAACATTTTCTGTCACAGGCCAATGCTTAAACTATCAAACAGTTAATTGTTCCTGCCAATAACCCTGAAAGAACAATTAAAATCTATTCAACTTAAAGCCCATTACTTTTGATCCTATTATTCCAAGCAGCCCACAATAAATAATGTTTATTCCAGATGAAATGCTTCATGGGAACGTGTTCAGCTTGTGAACAACGTCGCCCTCTTCTGGCCTGACAGGAGAAGCATCACACAGAGTGACGGATGGGAGTTCAGACAGAACATCCTGCAGACGTCATTTGGTGGACTTTTTTTATCCAAAACATGTTAAGGCACCATGAGCGCATACATGTTTTAATATAGGTGAACCCAGTGGAGTCAAACCCCTAACCATGACACTGTTAGTACCATGCTTAACTCACTGAACTGCAGGCTTAAGTCGTTCCAAGCTGATTTGGGATCAGCTTTTGCCATATCCCCATGGATTTGGGGGGGTGGAGGACTGATCTAGGGTCAGTAATTAGAGGATGCTTCACCCCCAGAGCCCAACAGATCTAGACCTTTGACAAACAATGTGCATCAAGCTCAGAATACAGTTTCAGAAAGCATGAAGGCATCTTACCTGGTGACGACATTGGGTTTAGCCAGGATCCACCCAGAGGAACTGAAGCTTCTTTTCTTTTCTTTCCATCATAAAGTTCTGAGACCGCCTCATGACGACCTGAGAGCACATTCACAAGGAAAGAGCACCAGGACATTTAATCAAAACGCCATACTTTGTGATAGTCTCGTTTAACACCGTGGTTTAAACAAAAAACACATCACAACAATTCAGTTACAGAAAAAGATAAAAACCAAATTACTAGCCTAATTTGTGCAGGTGAGACAGGTGCAGGTGAAACCCCAGGGACATGGAAACAATCTCACTTCTCAGTTTACAAACAAATTAACTTTAGAGAAATAACAGTCGACTGAAATTAGTTTTTCTACATTTATTACCTCTGCAAAAAAGGTTGGAAGGAGGTTATATTTTCACACTTGCCTGCTTGACAACAGAATATCTACAAAAAAGTTACAAATCGATTTAGATGAGATGCGGTGGACATATAGCCCTTGAGCCAAGGACCAGTTGATTAGATTTTGGTGGTGATAATCTTTTCTTTTAACATTATGCTGTGTTCCAGTGCTGGTGGGAAAGTCCAACATCTGGGACTTCCAAGTCAGCTGCTAAACAGCGTTGCATTCACATGCCGTTATGTCGGAAAATCAAATCCGGAAGACAAACGATAAACAAAGAAGCTTTGCAAGTTGGAGAACTGTTCAGTGTTGGCAGAGGTCTGCGCTCTACCGGGTGCCTTGTAGCTGTGCTTTATGAAGGTTACTTTAAAGATGCTACGTGTTGCATTTTTAAACATCAATATGTCACTCTCAAATTAACTGTGATACTTTGGTATAATTACCATAAGAAAATGAGACCATGGATGAGATGACTGGTAGCCTCTATCCCAGCAGTATTGTTAGTGTCAGTGTTTAAGAGACATCCGCTCATCCCAACATGGTGGTGCTGGAGTATAGTAGCTCAAAATGGATTAAAACAGAAGATAGTTGCATAAAGCCGCGGTTCTCAAACCTTTTGGCTTGTGACCCCTTAAAACTAAGCAATGCCTACTCACGATCCCAACAGGCTGCATGAGTGGTGAACAGTTCACAAAGAAAATTATTTTTCCTTTTCAGGTCATTTCATTTGATTATTAGAGGTCTAGAGGCTTAAATAAAAATCAGAAATATTACACATGATAATCAATCTGTATAGTAGAAATATGATTTTTTTTCTATCCCATAAATCATCTCGCGGCCCCCCAAAATGATCCTCCGACTCTCTGGGGAGTTTGAGAGCCACTGGAACAAAGGATAGCTGAATGAATGTGGGAGCAGTGGAAGCTTTCTTTGGTCAAAGGTTTTCTCCTTCACTTCACTGAAGAGTATAAACGTGTTGTTAGTGATTTCTCCATCGGGCCTCTCACTCGTTCATCTGCCCTTGCCAGGAACTCTGAAAGCTTTAGCTCTGTTTGCGCTGGGAGAACAGCGCCCTCTTCCTGTTTTGTGCCATACAGCAACCCAGCAGAGTCCCTGTGAAATCCAACCTGGTGGCTCATGATGAAAAATGCAGCGTTGAGGCCGGCAGGGGATGCCAATCTTCTCGACGATGGTCTTGTTTGTTTACTGTCATTTTACATACTGTAGGTCTCAAAATTAATATGGTCATGATTTATTGATGTTAAAATGATGCACACGCCACCTTTAATTGGGCTGTCTACACAAGATAACTAGAATTTGTGTAATACTGTAGATGTATAATACCACTTCACAGCTGGAATAAAACATTCTTGATGAAGCCAGGGAGCAAACATCACATTTTACATCTTAGGTGTTTATCTGATGCTCTTATCACCTAAATTAAGAGCTGCCAAATCTACAGAGTACAGATGTCAGGGCCTCGGAGTCCAGAAAGATCATGTAAAAGTGACAAGCAACAAAAAGAGATAAACTAACAGCTAACGACAGAGATGGAGAGGATTTTCTCTCTCCTTTTGGTTGACCTATGCTCTGCTTAACAGACTTATTAGAAAGTGTCAACCTCTTTTAGCCTGCATAAGTGCCAGATGGGTGGGGTTTGTCCCACAGTATAACACGATTAGTGCCATACAGTTTACACAATCAAAAGGAGAAGTATTGGAAATTCAATTTAGTATACTTCTCTGTGATTTACAACTTACCTGAACCGACCTGATGTAGTGAACCCCACCCATCTGGCACTCCAAGCAGGTTTCAAACAAATGCCAAGAATTGCCAATGCCTGCCTACTCATACTATTACTGCCACTACTAGTCAGAAAGAGGCAGCTCTGTTACCCTGAGTGCAGGGATAATAAACTTAATCTTTAAAAAAGGAGGCTGTATCATTTCTAACAGTATTCACCCTCTGAGTCCATGTAGGGAGCGGATGGGTGCCGTGGGGAGGGAGGCAGGCAGGTTAGATAATGCAGAGATCTGTGGGATCCAGATCCATGCAGGGCCAAGCAGTTCCCCGACACACCACACCGCTGCCTGGCACTGTTCAGCCACCCAGCCTCAGCCTGTGATCAAACAATGTTATCTTTCTGGCCAAGATGGTGAAAATGCCTAACGTTAAATTGTGTTACAAAGGTTTCTGAAGCTTGCACTGTGCCACCTGGGCTACGCCTTCTACAGATCGTATTTTCCCCCTGCTAAGATGAGGTTTCCGGTGTTGTATTTTTGCTGTTAATGTAGCTGGAATAGTGAGCAAAATTTCGTATTATACACTAGACAACATTTACTTTGACTAAACCAATCAATATAGAAAGGTGCTTGCTTTGGGAGCTGGCAAAGTGATTAGGAACTTGTGGTTTTAGTGCTGACTTACAGCCAGCTGACCAGCCAGGAATTTGATTGCGTGTATGAAATCATCTGATGCCAGAAACACTATTCACGATGGGCCTTTTTTTCGGCCAACGATTCAAGTTAAAACATGACAAGAAATACTCACCAAGTCGGTAATTCGGCACACGTCAGGGATTAAAAAAAAGATGGGTCAACAATTCTCCAGGTCACAAGTAAAAAAAAAAAAACGCCAGGGAAGGGGACACACGACGTAGCTAGCCAGAGAGAGAGAGAGAGACAGCTAACTATCATTAACGTTAGCCAGAGCTAGCTCTCCTACAGTTGTTTTCATAATAGTTAAGAAATACAAACGATAAACCGTTATCCAGCCGGGGAGGCTCGTTGTCTGCTTTTAATCCACTTCGTCGGAGAGCATTTCTGTCGATGAAAAGTCTTTATTTTCCTGTCGATGTAAAGCAGGCTGAAACTAGAGAGGTGGAAACCAAAGTGCTACTGTTGGGGGTTAACAACTTTGCTGTAAGAGACGGCCTGCGATTGGACGGCGGGGGCCACCAATCACCTGTGGGTTGATGACGTCATGCGCCAAAGGGGATGGGACGCCATGTGATTGGCTGGCAAATATTATGACAAATTCATTCTGAGCTTAGCTGTATTATATTTTATCTTATCTTATCGTATTGCTGATTTCTTATGTTTGATTAAGATTAGACGTTTTGTCCTACTTTTATCACCTTTCATTGTTTTCATTTTTACCCAATCTTTAGTTTGAATTTGTATCTCAAATTTTATCTCCTTTTTTTAAATTTATTTTACTATCAGTTGTTATGTCTTTTGGTAAAGTTCTCTCCTTTTAGGTAAATGCTACACAAAGTTTATAAGATTTTTTTTTTTTTTTTTTACCCCCTTCCACACTGAAGGTGGGCTTACAGGACACATCCACAGATCACCTCACAACCTGCGTAACAAATATTCTTAAATAAACTCAGGTATCATACAAACAAAGCACACTGCTGTTTTGCTCAGGCTTTATAGACCGGAAAATAGAATCCATCTTTTCTGAAGCATATCTTAAGTCTTTCAAAGTCATCATCAACATCATCATCATCATCATGTTCATCTTCTTCTTCTTGTTTCCCTTAAATAGAGTCAACTGGGGTTCCTGTTCTCAAAGGCTACAAGAGCAGCTTCTTCAAAACATTATTTATTAGCGCTTCTGCAAGCATTTAGCAAACCTTCTGAAGCAAGGGATTTGTAAGACACCTCTCTAATCTACAACACTGAACGTATATTTGGAGGATAAAAATAGAATGTGTGTTTGTGCTGCAGAAAAAAAGCATTACTGCATAGAGTACATTAGGTAAGAAAACATTGTAGTAGATGGAATTGTAAATTTTCGAAGCAACAATTCAAATTTAACCAGCACAGTTTCAGATGCTCCCGTTTGTCAGGATTATCGACAATGCAAGAAGCAATAACCAGTTGTTTCAGCTGTGAATTACACATGAACTGATATGAACATAATCATTTAACACCATGGAAGTTGAGGTGGGGGAGTCTGTTTTCGTGGGCAGAATGGAGGAAAATAAGATGAGGAGGATTTGTTACTTTATCCAGGGACACTTGAGCATCTCCGCTGGAGCAGCTGAGTTGTGTTTTGTTCCGGTTGTTGTTGCTCCAGTTTTCCCATCGGCTGCAGCGAAAGACCTTCTGATAACAAGTGTACTTCTCTAACTTTGAGGCTCGCTAGGCAGACACACACTGAACATACAATCACATCACCACACGACAATAATTACACAACCATACTGTAACAATATTGGGGTAATTTGTTTTGGGTCTTTATTTCAATAAATAATTTCAGAAAAGCAAAAATTGCAAATGTGAATGTGTTGACGAAATTAAAAAGGCACTTAAAAACAAGGGTGACAGGTGTGACCTTATTTTTTCCTTTACAAAACTGGAAATTCTATGAAGAGCTGAGCTCATTCCCTTAACACTGATCTTTAAAGACTTGTGATGAAATGTGATCACCGTTGTTTGATAAAATAAAATAAAAAAAGTTTGATCTAGGCACCAGATAAGAACTGAGTGAGAATTACTGACATTTAAAGAAGCAAGCTGGGAATATTCCCCATTCAGTTCCTGCAAGTAAAACAAGGCATTTCAATACAAGCAATTTTAGTTAGCAAATAAGGCAGGCTTATGTGTATTTGGCATTGCTGTGAAGAATTAGGGACCTGAGTTGGCTTTTAAATTAAGCAATTAAAACCCGGAGCCAAACAGTAATACTACTGTACACTGACGTCCTTTCATCTAGAAAGACAGCCCACAAGAACGTCTCTTCTAGACAAAAATACATTTCATTTGATTGTTCGGATGGAATACATCACTTAGAAAAACATACTATCGCCTTCAACCCTATTCTGTGATTACGTATATGGCTTTACACAGAATCCAAGACTAACTGTACACAATTCATTGCTGCCTCACATGGCCGGCTAGCGCTACATGTGAAGAGTTTCATTCCAAAAAGAGAGATCCTCCAGCTACTCAGACAAAATGATTGCTGACTTAACACCTTTGCTTACAAAGTTGCAACATTTCTCACAACAGAATCATCTGTGTGTTTGAAACATTGATGAATTCCAGGTGGCAATTTCCCCCCAAAATTGGCTACATATTGATTTGGAATGGAACCCTTCATCTCTCGCCCCGTCATCGACATCCAATTCAACCCTCAACAAAACACTAATGGCTCGATGGTTCTATGAAAGGCACAACCAGGCTTTCCGTTACCTTGCCAGTCCTGCGGCGGAAAAAATTACAAATCAGTCCACAACATTCTCTCAAGTTCCGCAGAGGAAAGAAAAATAAAAAATAAAAACCCACGTTTATACAGACTGTACAATTTCCAAATGATGCATAGAGAAAAAAAAAAGTTAGTAAAACATACTGAAATAGTGGAAAAATGCACTGCTATCATTTGGTGACTACAACAACAACAACAACAACAAACAGTGAGAGCATTAAAAAACCCACCCTCCCCCTCCCCCTCTCCCCACCCCAGATTCTTTTGCATACAGTGTTGTCATGATGAAGGGAAAGCTCCATCATTTGCCCTCGTACTTTGGATTGACGACGGTCGTTACGGCGCTCTTGTAGATCGGATTCTCACCCTGAGAAACACAGAAAGAGAGACAGAAAAACAACAAGAGTGAGTAAAACGCTTCAGGAGGTCTGACTGAGTCATCGGGTTAAAAGCAACACATCACAGCACTTGTCAAACCATAATCCGGTTGAACTCTGTGTTGTCACGATACCAGAATTTTGACTTTGATGCCAATAATAAGTTCAATATGTAAAAAATCAATACTAGCACGGCAAACAAGAAAACCATCAAGTCAATGTGTTACCACATTGACTTGGACAGCTTTGTAGCTTTTACAAGGGTTTTGATGATAATTGGGTGTTTTTGCCGGTTATGTAAGCAAAATAGTTCCATATTTCACTCCTGGCACCAGTTTATTAAGCAGTTAAAGTGAACTGGGATCCAGGTTAAGACGTGCTGGACTGTTTGACTCTGACTGCTGCAGTCAAGAGCCAGACTGACGCCTTGTCTATTCCAATTCTTCTTCTTCTTTTAACTATTCCAATCTGAAAATTTTGCCCTCTGGAGGTGATGCTGCAATTAAATTTCAGCTTGCAGAACACATTTGGTGAAAGTACTGAACGTTTATAAAGTTCAGTACTGACGCATCAGTACTTTCGCAGTGGTATCGAAGCAGTATTATGGTTAACGTGACAACACTAGTTGAACTGCATGTCTTCCATTTTATCTGCCATTTCAATGTAAAAGCGTTTCAGTAAAGCAAGAGTCAGCACAAATCAGTTATATTCAGTTCACACAGAGTGAGAAAGCCGTCCAGTGAGTAGTGGTTACCAACTACCAGTGATGTAGCAGAGCAATAACACCTGAGAGTGTCTCTCAGCACCAAAGTCCCATAACCACTGGATAAACAACGTCCTTGAAGCTGTTATGGCTTTTATACAACAGTTACCAACGCTTGTGAACTGTCTGAAAGGTTTGTATTATACAAACATAAGAATAAAACACATGAGAAAACAAGACAGATCACCAACTAGCTCCATATTTACTACAAGAGTTAGAACAGCAACCAATACAGCATGGCTAGCTGTGAATTATGGGATTATTATCAGCATGGTTCGAATGAGTCTTTGACCAATTGGCTGAAACTACCTGTTGTATAATGAAGGCTAAACTCAGTTTATGCTCCTTTAATTAGTGAAATAGATTTCTTTCCATTTTAAAAAGGTGATATAAACGGTGATATCAATTCATAGCATACATGAAGTAAGGAGTGTTAGAGTGACCTAAATTACATGGAAATAGGTAAAAACTAAAATAATGTTCACATATAATTCTTCGTTTGTATCAATTTGTTAATGGACTTCATTATGGATGTCACCAACTGGAGTTCATAGTTCATCGCCCTTTTCCTTAACCATGACATCACTGCTAACTACTATCTAGCAATGATCTTAGTGGGGAAAAAATACTTTACAGCAATATAACATAACGTACAACTCTGTATCTTGTAGTTAAACATGCTAACATCACCACAACATGCAGTCACCAAACCTTCCACTTCCAACCGTTCAAAGAAAAAAAACAATCACTCCAAAATATTGGGATCTTCTTATCTATACAACAAAGTTTTTTCTGAATGGAAATATTAGTCATACAAAGTGTGAAGACCCTGCAGAGGGGGAAGCACATGCAACAGTAGGAAGCCAACAGGCGA
This sequence comes from Centroberyx gerrardi, assembly GCF_048128805.1. Taxonomy (NCBI): domain Eukaryota; kingdom Metazoa; phylum Chordata; class Actinopteri; order Beryciformes; family Berycidae; genus Centroberyx; species Centroberyx gerrardi. The sequence continues at coordinate 25,586,301 of NC_136009.1, forward strand.
TACGAACTTTGACCTATAGGGCGGCGCCTTTATTCCCATAGCTGGGATTCTGGAACTGGTTAATGGGACTCTTGTAAATGGGGTTCCCTTGCTACGGTGGAGAACGACAAAGGAAAAGAGGAAAGACAGAAGGGAAAACACAGAAGAAAGAAAAAGACTGTGAAGGGAAGATTGGCAGGAAAAGGCAGAGGAAAGGACAGATACAAAAAGTCTGGAGGAAAATGTTCAGAGCAGAGCAGGAAGAGTCAGGGAATTATGTGCTATAGTAACTCATGATTACGGTTTTGCTCTTTTATTACCTAGTTTCTTTTTCTTCTCTCACTGTTTCTCTCTCTGTTTCTATCCATCTCTGCCCCTCCCTAATATCCACATTCATTATATGAGGTCATTACATGATCTCATATAATGGCATCTTATTGACCATTTCATCGCTGTGACCAGTGTTGGGAGTAACGCTACTCATAACGTTTTTGTGGAAAGTAGTAACTTAATGCACTCGTTTTTCCAATTCTTATAAACCGTGATTAATTACTTGTTAACATCAGAATGTAGTTACTTTTATTTTTCTCTCATACCGTTTAATTTAGCAAGAAAGCAATCCAAGTGTGCTTGATATAAATGAGATGGGCTTACTGTTTGATTGCATTTTAAACCAATGATTGGCAGGACAAGCCATATTGCTACAGCATGTTTTGAAGTGGATAACGCAAAAGTACCCTAACAAGTTACTTTTAATATAGAGTAACACTGCAATGTCACCAGTTACCACAAATTAAAGTAACAAATTGCCTTTACAAGTAACTTCCCTCAACACTGACTGTGATGAATCTGCTTCCTCACTGCCCATCAAGCCATTCTACTGCCAAACTGGAGCGCTGCTGCTGTGTGACTGCCAGACAACAGGGAGCTGCTATGGAGCTTTCCAACAGCGGTGACCCAGCACCCAGCACCCAGCACCCTCCTCTCCCTCTCTGCTTCATTGCCTTTTATGGTGGTGCAGTAGTGCCATGTGGACAGTGAGTGGCAGCACTGACAGCGAGGGGAAGGCCACTCCCTCAGCGGATGGAGACTAAACAGAGCAGCATGCAGAGCCAAGGTTGATCCAGGACGGGACAGACTGAAGGAGACCAAGCTCTGGATGCATCACTCAGATCAGGGATCCTCCTATTCCAATTTAAATCTCCATTCTGTTTCCACACTTCAACTTTTGGATTTTTTCCCCGGCTAATCATTTTACACTTTTGGCTATAATATCATCAACGCGTGTCTGGCATACACACAAGCAACCTGCAATGTGGTGCTCAAATCCTACATTTATTTCATATTTTCTGCTTTTCCGTACATTTTAACATCTGGAAAATCTCAAAATTATTTCCCCAAACCTTTCATAATGTATATCAACCCTGAGTCTCCCTCAACTTAAAAAGGCTTACAGTAGCTGAGGAGTTTCCTAAACATGATTTTAAAACTTGTAGTGCACAAATGTCACATCTATTTGTTGCAGTTGTTTTTCCTTTGAGAGAGAATGGGCAGAAATATGTCCAAAGTGTTGGAACTGTCAGTGGCATACGGTTACATAACCCCACAATTATTCATATTCTATTTTTTACTATCATTTCTACTGTTTTGTTGCCTACTTTATATTCTATTTGCGTGCTTATAGTTTTCTTTTCCCTGCTGAATCTTGTTACTTTTGCCACTACAGTGACCTATTTTCCCCACCAAAAAAGTTTCATCTTATCTTCCCTCCCCCCACATTTTTTTCCCACAGTGAAAAATATCTTCAAAAGGCTCTGTTGAAGATTAACTGCAGACCCTGAGCCAGAGATGATTTCACCAAGTGAACACTTCCAGTCTTACAGCAGGTATTTGCTATGCAACAGCTGAAATAACCGCCGTTTTACCATCATTTGTTCAGTTGAAAAGAGTAAAGCCTCACACTAAGATAAGCAGAATCTGGGCAAAAACATTCAACGGGAGCAATACAGTTCACATTAAAACGATGGTAAATTTTATTCGATGCAGAACATGAATTTACCCAAAAACGACTCAGTTAACTAATATTTCCTTGGTTTTTACTATTCATTCACCTTTTAATAGTACCGTATTTCCTCTAATATTGGCCCGGGCCTTTATTTACCTCAACTGCAGAGGGTACCAGGCCTTTATTGGAAGCAGGCTTATATTAGAGACAGGCCTTTATTTCTAATTCCCCCAGATTAAAACACTGTCTGTAAAGGGTTTATGAATGAGTTTCTCTTTACTCCATTCTACTGTGACTGACCCGGCCCAGCACCTCATCTTGATGTGCGCATCGCTATCTGTTAATCTAAGTTCCCATCACTTGTTGATCCAGCAGTTTTGGTGCGAGCGACTCACCGTGTCCCACTTGGCGTTCATCTTCTCCTTCTCAAATTTGGCGAACTCTCGGCGGTCGTGGATGATCATGAGCAGCTTCCAGATCAGCAGCAGGGCGAGGCCGATCAGCACGATGCCCGCCACCACGCCCGCCACGATGGGGATGATGTCAGGCCCCGCCGGACACTCTGAAACACAGAGACACGGGGAAATGTCAATGTAAATGTAATCTAGAAAGGAAGAACTATGAATCTAAACATTCATTAGCATTGTTAACAAAGAAGTAGGGGAGATTTTTCAATAACCATACCAAATCTTTTCCTGATATCTTTTTTGTTACGTGAAAGCACATTTCACAATGTGAGGGTACAGTGAAATAGTACAATATCTTAACATGTCATGTTCTTTCCTGAATAGAACCACACTCAACTGATTTTCTCCACAAACATGCCCTCGTTGAAAACTAGATTTCATTGTAGGAACCTAATATTTTGAAACTTTCTGATACCTTTCAATATCTTTTGATGCCTAAAAATCTAAAAAAAATGTATAATATAAAAATGGTACAGTTCCCACAGGCACTGCTATTCAACACCCATCTATACCCAGGATCAATAATTCACGTTCCACTGATTTGGGTTTCTGTAGGCCAACCAATAACAACCACAACCAATATTTTTGGATCGAAGCTGCCAATAGCCAACATTTTGTGCATATCTTTGAATTTCACCATTTTCATGTTCAAAAAATATATATTTTTTTTACAACTACTCTCTTCTAGTGTTTCCCGTTTAATTTTAACCTTAGCAGGGTGGGGGAAAAAACAGCATTTAGACCACGGGACGCTATAACCCTCTACTGAAACATGAGATAATATAAAAATAATAATTATATATAAGGAATCTAATAAAAATATTGAAAGAAACCGATATATTTGTCTAATCGCAGCACTCACCCAGCATCTCCACCACATAGACCTCCTTGGTGTCGTTCCTGATGGCGTAGGTGTAGTAGAACCAGCAGTCGTTGGCGTCGCGCTCCTTGCAGTGCGTCAGCGGGAAGCTCTGGTCGGTGGGCTGGGGCAGCTTGTCGCGATCCTTCACCTTGATCAGCTGGAAGTAGCTGCAGTCCCGCTCGCACGTGTCCTTCTTCTCCCCGGCCTTGAACGCTCGGCACTGGACGCACTCCCTGTGGAGAGAGGAGGAGGGGTCGGTTCACTCTCATTGGTGGATTTTCTTAATTGGAGCCAACACTGTGCCGCCAATCTGGGCACGTAATAGGGATGAAAGATATTGACAAAAAATCTATTTGCGATTATTTTACAGAATATTGCAACTGCGATGGATATCATCAAGTTTTTCTTAGAACTTTAAAATTGTTTAAAGTAAAGTGATTTTGTACAAAAAAAAAAATAGATGTCAGTGTGCAGGATTTACTGAGTTTGAGTCTGATGAAAGGTTTTCACCAATATTATACTTGATTCATGGACCAAAGATTACCTGCAGCTCTAAAAAAGTGAAAAGCTCTAAAACGCAACTCTCTCTTAAGAAATTAATTGCAGCCTCTGCGATTAGGAAATCGCAAAAGTTCATATTGCAATTTATATTATATATTTATATATCATATTTGCATTTTTTTTCAATTACTTGTTCAGCTTTAGCACATAACCTGATTATTCAAGAGGAAACCTGATGGGAGAGAATCTAAAAGACTCTATGGTCTGTTCACACTGGAAAAGATACAAAAAATTAGCTTGTGTTATACTCAAATGGTTCGTTTCACACTGGGACCACACGTGCAAAACACATATGCATTTGCTATTTTTTGGTGGCACAGTGGCTTTGTGGTTAGAGAGACTGCCTGTAACTGAAAGGCCACATGATCAACCTCCACAAATGCCCATCTGTATGTATCAAAAGCCATGTGTGTTGTTGAGGTGTAAGTCACTCTGGATATTGAGATTCTTCGGTTTTTGTCACATGGAAGCATCGACTGGATCGGGGATTGTAGGCTTTTATATCTGGATTACTGGAGTCATACATCACTAACCGGAGAAAATGAGACCCATAACTGGAGAATACAAATAACTGGAGAGGCTGTTTGCTAGTCTTCACATTCAAAACTTAATACGCCATCTTAAATAAATCTCTAAGGATTAAACTCTCTGAGAACTGTGCGAGCCTTATCAACATTAACAGAATAAGTAGACATGTTCTCATTGTGCTTATTACATTGTAGCAGTTACAGAAACTTTGTTGCCAAAGAAGCAAAGGGTAAAAACAATTCTGACCACAGCAGTAATTGGAAACTTAAGGCTTCCCAACTGTAACCCTGATGCAATATTCCTTCTCCACGACTTTCCATAACTAAGTTGGAGCGCTTTCATGACCAAAAAAATGTTCCTTCTTTGTTCGCTAATGTTGTTTTTCAGCTCTGAGAAGTTCTGAAGGGGTAAACGGTCTGGTTTGCTCTCCAGTTGGGTTCGCTGTGGAGAAAAAACAGCTGACAACACAACAGCTACTACAATGGTTCTCAACCAATTAACATCGAGGCTCAAGAGTCTGCAGGTTTTCATCCCAACAGTTCAACACTACAGCAGCTGATTTCCCTGATTTACACACCTTCAGCCAGAGAGGAGGAAGAACTCAGTGAAATCAGCTGTTGTAATGTTTTGTTGAAATTGAAACCTGCAGACTCGATGGCACATGACTGAGAATTTAATACGATGAATGCGTGAAAAACCTGCAAAATACATTCCGGTATATTTCTGCAAAGTGACCACAAACTCTTAAAATTCCACATTATCCCCCATCATTAAGACTTTTGGTCACTGAAATGTTGGGTTTAGATGTCTTTCTTTCTATCTGGGTAACATAGAAATGGAAATGAGTAAGAGTGATAGTTATTTGTTAAAAATCTTTGGTTATAGTTGCTAGCAAAAAAGGCAGTAACTAAGCTTTGGCTTACCGATGAACCGCCTACTTTTGGCCGGTGGATGAATATAGTTGATTGTATATACACAGTATGGCATGTTTGACTTTCACTCTAAGACTACAAAAAGACAGAGGTGAGGCTTAACGGGACAAATGGATAATATATCGCAAGCAAATTGAGAGGATGACATTTTAATCCCCTTTTTTCCATCTGAGTGTGAACTGTCTGTTTAAAAAAGGGAAAAAGAAAATGTAAATCCTGGCAACCTACTCCCCTTTTAAATTTCTGTTTTCTTTTTTTTTTTTCTCACATTGCCGATTTCTGTGATTTCTCTGTTAAAATAATAAAAATCAAGTACATTAACAGAAAAATTCCATGTTTTCAAGAATATCCAAGCCTATTGGGAAACCCTGAAATTTGGACCTAAACCCCCCTTTCCTGCCCTGCCGTCTAAGCACCGGCGCTCCAGACTCACTTGTGCTCGGTGCAGACTCCGGGGCAGGTGGGGCAGATCTCGCAGGTCGGGCCCTGGAACTTGGGGTTGGTGCATTTGCAGAAGCCGCACTCGCAGGTACCGCGGCCGTTGCAGATCTGGCCGTTCTTGGCCAGGCAGGTGGACGTGTCCAGGGAGCAGTCGCAGGCGCTGCCCGTGTAGTTGGCGTCGCAGATGCACGCCCTGCATTCACAGCGGCCGTGTCCTGGAAGAGCAGAGGAGAAGAAACGGGTTAATGAAGAGCTAGCGTGGCAGCCAACTCTGGTTTTCCTAAAACAGAAGTAGCTGTGTTTTATGGGAGTTATCAGCATGGTTAGAATGTGTCTTTGATCAATCAGATTGCACGGTTAAAACAAAAAACGAAAAAATAAAAATATATAAGGCTCCCGCACACCATCCAATTGCAAATTACAATTTAATATAGCGACTTTTCGGTCATAGACCTTCTTCAAAGCATAAAAGAAAAAACAACAAAAAAAAAAATCTTCATCTATATAGCACTTTTCAAACAGTTACGCTTTACAAAGGAGCAAAAAAGACAAAAAACTAAAATTGACAGCAAAGGCAACGACAGCAAGGTAAATGCAGAAGCCAAGAAACAAAAACGTAAAGGTCAAAAACGATTATTAAAAGATAATTACATAAAGGCAAGTCTATAAAAAATGTGTTAAGCTTTTAACCAGCCACAGCTCCTTGTGCAGGTCGTTCCAAAGTCTAGGATCCTAATGGCAAAGGCCTGATCGCCTCTAAAAATACGGTATAATACAAAGCTCCTGTACTCTACTGCCTTTCTCTTAATAATATTTAAGTCCCCAATCCAAAGTGTGATTCTTAGTCAGAACTGTCAAGCAGAATTTTAGAGAGATACAAGGATAAGATCAGGAACACAGAATGCAGGAAAATATATTTTCCCAGTAGGATTTCCCATCAATTCTCTTTATGTATGAATGGGAGTAATCCTGAAAACCTGACTGATCACCTCCTTGAAGATGAGACCCATGACAAATAGAGCCCAATAAAACCAGGAGGCCAGTGACAACCCTCACCTCCGCAGAGCTTGTTGTTGGAGCGGTCGCAGTTGAAGTTGTCGCACTCGCAGTACTTCCCGCTGTAGATCTCTGCAGGATTCTCCCTCTTCTTGCACTCGCAGGTGCCGCAGACGCAGTCTCCGTTGTTGCTGCAGATGTCCGTGCCGTTGTCTTTGCGGCAGTTGGCGTCCAGGTCCTCCGTCCGCACCTCGTCCTTGCTGCACTCGCAAAGACGCCCGATGCGGCCCTCGTTACACCTGACAGAGCAAAAAGGAGTTCAACCGTTAAAAGTAATAATCGGTGACATTTTCAAATAAATAAATGTCTGTTTTGCTGCTCTCTATCTAATAGTGATACAACCTATAGCCAGTTCATGAAAGATTTAACATTTGCTGTTCTAAACACCGCTGTCCGGTAGCTTTTTTTACATTTAATGTTTCCAGTTTGTTTAGACTAAGAAGAAGAAGAAGAAGAAGTGGGTAGTTAGCATGAGGAGCGGTATTTACTTGCAGGCTCCGCACTCAAAGGTCCCGTTGCCTTCGTGGCACTGGTCACTGTTCGGCTCGCCTCCTTTGGAGCATTCACATTCGCAGATGAAGTTCAGCACGATCTCCACCTCCTCAGTGAAGCCCAGCGGCTTGATCTTAATGACCTCAGGCTTCCCATGTGACGGACACTTCTTGGACTCTATGGAAATCTCAAAGGACACCTGGGGAGAAGAGAGAGTTTATTATTAAACTCAAGAGGGAGGGTGCCTCAAAGTTCATACTTAGTTTTTTCAGACATGACTCCTGTGATATGTTCATGATTTCTTTCCTTGTTTCTTTTAAGGTGAGACGTTTTAATAAGAACCTTCTTTTTTGTCTCACCTGTACGGTACCAAATTTTTTCTCTTCTATCTGTGTTTTATCATTTTTACACGTGCAAATACATAAAGTGGAGAGGGATCTTCTCTACCTCGTCTCCGATGGAGATGTTGGAGCACTTCCTGCCGTTCTCTCCTGTTCCCACCACACCGTTCTTACAGATGGACTTGTAGGTGATGGAGACTCCCTCTGGCAGCCTGCCGTTCTCCAGAATGACCTCAGATGACAGAGACTAGCCGACAGAAAAGAGAAACAGAAATGCAACACTGAATATGCTTCCAGTCTTGGTTTTACATGGATACATTGAGATTGCATTCATTCTTTCCCCGTTTCCTTTGGTTATTTTTCTTCACAAGACACTTGTCACTTTGTGAGAGGAGAATTTGTTGTGGTGGTTTTGCTGAGTCTACATGCTCTTTTTCAGCTACTCATTGCAAATGGCTTGTTAGCAGTGTTGGCATTCCTCACTGAAACAGAAGAACACGGTTACTGACAAGCGTGCAGCCTCTTGGTTTCAACAGATCAATTCTAACAAGCCATGTTAAGTAAACTCTTCAACAAATGTACAAACTTTTTTTCCCCACACTATGAATGTAAAAATGTTTAAAGCTGCAAGAGCTGATCTCTCTTGATACGTTTTAACTGATTATTAAGGATCTTGAGAGTGATTTGATAAGGTGCTGTCTATCTTTTATTTAGTTAAGATTCAGCCCATGAGCCCTCTGCCCTTTTGAGAGCTTATTTCAAAACGTTTGCTCTCTCTTTTATGTGATTTTAACTTTGCTCTTGTACATTGTTGTTTATGTTTGTCTTGTTGCTGGGCAGGTATCCCTTAACAGATTCTTTCATTTAAACTGACTACCTAGTTATATAAAATAAAAACAAGTATACTGTGAAGAAAAATAACCAAATTCCTAATCTCAAGGTATCCCTCAAACATAGCTAGACAACACGTGCAGTTTGACTCACATTGTAAGCATCAATAATGAGCTTGATCACGTTGCTGGAGTTGGAGGACAGCGTGCCGACGGCTGATTTAGGAATAAGGTTTTTCAACTCCTGTGAGAGACAGAGCACAAACATCGATCGAGTTAATATCACAGACAAAGATCAAACACCTCAGGCAACATGAAACTAGGGGTTTCATTCCAAAACGTGTACATCCATTTGGGAAAAACTGCTATCTCATCAGTTACTATTTAAAAAAAAACCGATTACTCCATCCTTTAAAACATAAATACTTTGTGAGAAAAGGTATTAATATGGTTCATCCCTTTAAGAGTAAGCCATACTGTGCTTTACTGCAATTCTATCAATCATTTTGTAAGAGTAGCCATCAATTTCAAATGTGGGAAATCCAATTCTGAAACTCTTTATTAGTTTTTGTATACAAATTATTAAACTTCTATCGTAATCCAAGGTATGGATCCCATGAACTAATTTTTAATTTGTTTGCAGCGTATTTTTGAAATGATGTGAATTAAAGATAAAGTCAGAGAACAATTTCATAAAAGAAGCTACTGGAATCTTATAAGAACAATCTAGAGAATAGAATCTGAAGTTCACCTTGTAAACAGGCTGGAACTCCTCAGTGACTGCAAAGATGGTCTGGATGTTGTGGTCGCTCAGTTTCTGGACCAGATGGGCGATGGATGGGTAGTCCTATCAAATGATGCATCAACACAGGCAATCAATAGACAATCAAACACAAATAATAAAGTCAAAGCTGAGTAGATATGATTGTAACTGAATGTAACTGATGTGCGTTTGAGCAAGGCGTTGGCAGTAGAGGTTAAAGGGTACAGAAGCAAGCTTGTGACTGGAAAGTTGCCAGTTTGAATCCCGGACCATGCAGATAAATCTGGGTGTGATGAGAGAATGAGAAACGCTCTCCCCTCCCTCAACAACTACCATCAACGTTCCCTTCAACATGGTGTACAAAAAAAAACCCAATTGCCCCACTGAAGCACCTTTGTGACCAACAGTATGAATGTCTTTTACTGGGTCAAGCAAGGTGTCGCTGAAATAGAGCACGCACCCTCAGTCAATTCTCCCTGGATATAAAAAGGGTAATAAATAAATCAAAATACGTACGTAGTAGTGGCTCATGGTGTACATGTTGTTCTCCAGATGGCACTTCCCATCGTTGGGCAGGACGATGCCGCCCAGCTTGCCGTCTCCAGCAAAGTGGAAGCCGGCATCGGTGGAGAACACCAGCAGACGGGTCACGTTCCTCCAGCCGATCTGGTCCTGGGAACACCGAGGCGGAGAGAGAGATTTACATTTTAGGCATTTAGCTGACACTCTTTCCCAGATGCAGTGCAACAGCAGAACAAGCTTTAATTCCTAGATTTCTGATATTACAAGCAACCAGTAAAAAGCAGCGCAGAGGTCAAGGCCGCATAATTTCGTAAGAGTAGGTTAGGCTTTTATTTTTCAAATTGTTGACGTATATAGGTAGGTCGCACACAAAACAATGAATTATGTTTATCTTTTTTAATTTTTTGGCACAGGAGAACAAAGAGACGAAAACATTTCAGGCTGACTGTCTTCGTTTGTGTCTCTTTGTTCTCCTGTGCCAAAAAATCATCATCATCATCATCATCATCATCATTTACTGTTTTGTGTGCGACCTACATATATACTTCACCAGTTGTGCAAAGGATCTGCACCTAGCACGAGCACGAGGTTCGATATTTTTCATTTTTCAAATTGTAGATATCTATTATTGTAGATATATTGATAACTAAAACCAAAAGCACCAAGCAGTGCTGCGGATCTAGAGCTCCACTTCGATGTTGCTAAGCCTCTATTTGCTTTTACTTCTGTCAACTTTGGTAGAAAGACTAGAAAGACACTAACCCTCTCCTGGCCAAACTTTGCTAAAGTCCTGGAGAAACAATAGAGTTCAAAGACAGAAGAAAAATTTCTGCAGACTTCGATCCAGGCATTTTTCACATCCACTGCTGAAATTCCTGTCTATATAACCTTTGGTGCATAATTTCAGTTAGTGTCAGCCCCTTCACACAGTAAAAAGTACATACTGCACTCCCTAAATTTGCGAGCCTTGCTGATTCTCACCTCACAGACGGCCACCTGCATGATGGCGTCGAAGCCCCCCTCCGGAGAGTCCAGGTTGCCCGAGATCTGCTGCTGACTGACCAGCCGGTTGAACTCGTCGCCCTTGTCGGTCAGCTTCAGGACGTTCTTGTAGCTGAAGGGGCTGGTGCAGTTCTGGTTTCCCGTGCAGGGGTTGATGAGCCTGGCCGGCGTGGTGCTGATGTAAGGCATGACGGTCTTCTCCACAAAGGAGCCGAAACCTATAGAGGAGAACGATGGATTCAAGGGTTTCAGTAGGAGTTGTGGCAAAGAGATTCGGTAACACCTTTACATTGCAACTTTTCAATTGCTTGGCATCTTTTACAAGGAAGCTGAGTCTCTCCTACCGATTCTGAAGTCCGAGGTGATCTCCTGCATTTCCCTCATGAGGTCGGTGCCCAGGTTCTTGACGTTCTCCAGATCGTCCTTCATGGAGAAGGAGAGGTCCATAAGGTAGTACAGGTCGATGGGGTAGTCCTCAGCACGCTTGAACTTCAGCGGGAATGTCTGGGGCTCACCTGGTAGAAAATGATGCCACAATTTTTAAACGGTACATCGAGTTAATGCAACTGCAGCCAGTGGAGCACATTTCAGCTTGATCGCGCTTGATTCATTTATCCTTATTGCGAAAACAGGTTGAGATGGAGCAACAGCATGCGTCACAATCAGAAAACAAGCACCAGTCTCGACATGAAATACAAAAAAAGATTTTCAAAATGCTATATCCATTTTGGAAGAAAACCTTAGTTTCAACATTCACTATCTCTGAAAAATAAAGAATCCAGTCTGTTCTCATTTGTTTCCCAACCTATTATCCTTCAAAAACTACCATAATTAATTGTAATTTTATGTTATCAATCATTTTGTAGAAGTAGGTGTCACTTGTTTTTTTTTAAATGGTGGACAACTCATTTGGAACAAAACTCTTCAATTACAACAAGATGTACTTCCTTTTGTCTGTATTTGGGATTCAATTTATGTAAAGCATCACATGACTATGAGCAGTATAAGACTGACTGTTTACCTCATCTTTTCCAATGGAAATTTCATACAGGAATAGTTATTTCTTAGTTTTAAACATTACCCTTGATTGTGATTGGCTGAACAAATACAATACTCTCTGAAATGTTTTTCTGCTTCTCTTCCCACTTAACAGATTCGACCAGCCGTTTCTCTCTAATGACGGCAGAGCGTTAAAACAAAGCGAGAAGAAAGGTTTGGCTGCGGGTGGCGAGTGTTTACCGGATCGGAGTGTGAGGGTGAGTTTCTGCGGCTGGATCTGGGTGATCTGCTCGGGCTTCAGTTTCTCCGCCACGTCCTTCTTGCGGTTGGTGACGGGTTTGTCCATGTCGACTTTTGTGCTTCCGCGGGGATTCTCGATTTTGGCCACGGCGCATTTCCTATTGTTCAGGGAGACGAGATCATCGCAGCGGGCCGACTTGGACTCGCCCTGATTGAGGAATTTCTGTGTAGATGATGAGAGGATAGTGTAAGATTATTTTTTTTAGGAATTTTCAACAATCGGCATATTACTGAAGTCGTTTTACTGAATATTGCTGACTCCTCGGCTGTTGTGGGGATCAACCCTGTGACATACTGGTTACAAGACGGCCTTCTAACCATCAGGCCACCGTGCCACTTGATAAGTCTTTTATAATAATAATACTACTTTATTTATATAGCACTTAACTGACCTTTTCAGAACAAATGTTACAAAGTACTTCACACAAACAAATCAAAACAAAATGTGATAAAAGCAAAGAAGATAAAACATAAAACCATAGCCATGTTCATCAGATAAAATGTCAGATAAAACAAGTTTACATTAAAACAAATAAATAAAATTTTAAAAAAAATATGAGAGTCGAGTGCTTATAGAAAGGCCTTCCAATAAAAATATGTTTTCAGGAGTACTTTAAACCAACCAAGCACAGATCATTGGTCAAAGCGTCACAGCAGTGTTGTGGTTTGATCAAAAAGGACATTTTCAGCTTGGATGACATCAACCACTAATACAGCATCAGAATTGCCAAGTACAAAAAAATACACAGGAATTTCTGCTGGTACCGAAGGTGCAGAGACGTACGGATAGCTCCTGTAAATGTAATTTGTTTTGGTGCGATTGACATGCAGAGACATGTGGACAACTTGCACAGTAACACAGTACACACTGACACGCATGGTCCAGGAACAACAGGACTTCACATACAGTACAAAGGGACAGAGCAAGACATACTATGGACAGTAGATTCAAGCTATCACTCCACATACACACATTCAAGGTTCTTCTTCAGCTGAAATCAAATATAAATCTCCATAAGGTTACAGTTTTTGTTTTCATTTCATTTTTTTCTTCTCATATTGTAGCACCTTGTAACTTTGTTAAGAAAGGTGCTATATAAAGATTATGGTAACACCTTACAATAAGGGTACACTAAGTTAAGGGTTAGTTAATGCTTAATAAGCATTAACTAACACTTAATTAACAGTTAACTAATGTGTCTGGTAATCATTTACTAATGGTGTTCATGTTAACTAAGGTATTAATTTATACATTATTTAATAGTTTATAAAGATGACTATTAAATAATGTATAAATGAATACCTTAGTTAACATGAACACCATTAGTAAATGATTACCAGACACATTAGTTAACTGTTAATGTAACTGTACCCTTATTTTTACAATAAGTTCCCTTATTGTACTGTACCCTTATTGTAAAGTGTTACCAAGATTATTATTATTATTACAAGACTTTGTTTTTCTGATGAATACTGCAGCCTAATTTATATTATAGCTAGATTTAATAAAAATCTAAATGAACAATTTATCTGATTTTCTGTGTTATTTCAACTAAAAAACTCACAGTAATCCAAGGTATGAATGTTGCAGATACAATTTCCATGATCTTTTGACATGATAAAGCACATAGTGGAATCTAGGATGAAGTCAGAGAACATTCTGACAAATGAGGCCCCTGGGTTCAATCCAGTTTACGTCAACTGGCCTCAAACTGTCTGGTGCGTGGGCCGTTGTTCTTAGACAGAAGGAGAAAAGCAGAAACAGATGACCGGGAGGCCTGGCTAATAACAGTATAGCCTGGATGCACATGATATCCCACAAGGCACAGTGGTGGAGAGCCTGACTGAGACAATGAGCCAAGTCAAAACAGAAATAGCGCTCCAGCCTAATTCTTTAAAATCTCGTGACCTGAACAAGCCTTTTTCTCACCCTGCATCAATTCCTTACACACATTAGTTAAAGATTTATTTGAAAGTTAAAATACCGTACAGATACAAGACCATGTATTGTCCGGAGGACAATTCAGTTTGCAGGGGCCGGTACAGAAAATTGTTCAGCGTGTTCACTAGATAACAAACTTCACAGTGAAATCATCAGTTTGGTCAGAAAAGGAGATGCACAATGTCTTCAGCAGTGGGCAGCACACACAACAACATTCATAGTCGTTAGTAGGGATGGGCATTTTAAGTAATTTCAATATTCGAGTACTCGCATTAAATTATTATTACTCGCAAAAAAAAAAACTAACGTAAGAATATGGTCCGAAATTAACACTCAAGCAAAAATGCGGGTAGGGGTCCGTGTCCGACTGGAAACACACAAGCGGAACCAAAGTGTGGCTAACGCTAAACAGTTAATTTCGTAGGCTATAGGCCTGTAAGAATATCTATTACTATCTAGTACCTTGACATTTATGTAAATTGGCCAACAATGGAAAACAAGTGCAATTTGAAATTCATTTATTGAACAACGAGGCTTCAATTAGCCTATTAAACCATAAATTCAAAGTTAACATGTGTGTGCAGATCTATCATTTTTGCTAGCAGTCCCGTCCAAAAAATGTAAACTTTTAATATAGAACAGGGTCAATTTACGTTTATATTTATTATATACATTATTATACACATATGTTTTTTTACAAAACAAAACAAAAATGTGAGTACTGAGTAATATACGTTGAACCGTTGAACGAATACTGACGTCCAAATCGAGTACTCGAGTACTCATGCCCATCCCTAGTCGTTAGTTCCCGCAAATACAAGCAAGAGCAGAAGCAGACGATGAAACTAGCAGTACTTAATTAAAATGACTACCAAACCATGACTGTACTAAACATGATTTCACATGTCACATGATTTCACAAGCTTTTCTCGAAACCTAATTTTTCAAGCCTGGACGATAAAAGGTTGGAGTTTCTTCTGCAGTCTGACAGAGAAGTGCAGGCAAGATATAACAGGAACGCTGCTCTGTCTTGACACATACCAACACGACAATAACACCCTGACCATGCAATAATATTTCGAATAGTTCGACTTAATTCACACCCATCGGCTTCAGAGGAAGTACTGACTCATATTAACCTCAACTGTATTATACTGTATAAAATGTGATACTCCACTGCTGTATTCATTCAGCAGTGGAGTATCACCACAGCACCACCACCACTAGAGGAAATGTCAAATTAAATTAACAGCATAATTCAGGCAAATTTCCCACTAAAACATAAGGAACTGCGATACTAATGTTGAGAATTAATAGAGCAGGTGGGGATTAAGTGCCTTGCTCAAGGGCACTTAATCCAGGCAGGGAGGGGACAGCGAGTCTCTTGGTCCCCAGATGGGATTTGAACCAATGATGGTTGACTCTCCAACACTTAGGATACCACCATCCTGCAAGGACTATAACTAAAATGGAAAAAGCATATATATATATATATATACACTATGTATGTATAGGTATACATAGGGTATGTACTGTATGTGTATAAATGTATGTTATTTGTGTGTATGTCCTGCACGTATGAGGAAATTCATATATGAGGAGAAAGGAAAAAATATATACTATGTGTATTTGTTTTTTTTAGCCTGTCCCCCTTCAAATTAATCAAAATGATTAATGTACTTATTTCATGATATTGTATTTGAAATTCCATTATATTGTTTGATAATGTTTATGTATTTACTTACTTATTTTGAATGCATCCCATTGTATTTCCCCCCACTTCCATACATGGACCCGTGGAATTTAAATGTAAATGTAAAATTGCATAAGATCCTATATTTTTATTAGAGATTTTATCATTTTATATACACAAGATGATGACTGGCTTCTTTGTTCCTCATTTGTTCTTTGTGTGAAAAAGGGTAAAGCTTAATAAAGAAAAGTATTTAAAAAAAAAAAAGGACCATAACTGGGACCAAAATGGCAACAGATGTAGAACCAAACCTAAAAAATGACTCAAGCATCCCTCCTACACAAAAGAGGAAACACTGAAAATGCCACTCCCACAGTTTATGATCCTCTAGATAAGAAGTTCATTCATAAGATAAAATAGTTTGGCGGCAGCTTTAACGACTGAACTTACTTCGTCTGTGCACCATCCACACGACTCGGCGACTTGGATGCATTCCCCACATGACTGTGCGTTTGCCTTGATGCACTCGCTCCCCTCTGAAACAGACAGCGTATATAACGTTCTTTTAGCCATCAGAATCAGTATTCCCGTAAGCTCGGTAATTGAATCCAGCCTCTGTTTCTGGCTGCAAAACACTAAATGTCATGCTGACAAAACCTCCAGGCAGTGCATCAAGGGATGACATCACCTTATAAAAAAGCCTCGCACCGTTAGGCCAACAGAATCCACAGCGTCGTAAAACTATGAATGAAAAACTAAGACTGGAAGAGTATAGAATGGCTGAAAGCAAGGGAGTTTCTAATCTAGTATACAAGTGCCCTGTATTGTGCTTTAAAATTTAAGTTATGTTTATGTTGATTTATTTCACGTCTGCAACAATTGGGTGTCATACTTGGCTCAATGCAGAGAGAATGACAACTCATAACTACCGAAAAGAAAATAATTAATGGAAATCTGAAGTTTAACAGTGAATACCGACTGAGTGAGCAGATATTTTATAGTTTAACCAAAAACATGCATCTGTATCTTACCTTGCTGTGCCCCGCTGTCACCAAGGACCGCTAATAATGTTGCTATCAAAAGTAGCCGCAAATCCATCTGTACCAAGACAAACACAGAAAGCAGAAAGGGTTTAGTCGAACGGAGGGGAACATCAACATGCAGCAAATACATTTACATTTTCAGCATTTAGACTTGAGTGACTTACAATGAGTGCAACAGCAGAAGAAAACTCATATTCACCCAATATTACAAGGGTCAAATAGTCAATAGTGCCAAATGTATTTCACATGATACACATGAACTAACCCCCAAAACTCTATAGACTCTATAATGGAGCATGCAGTACTGTTGCAGCTGTAGAAAGAAGTGTAGTAAGTGTGCAGTATTGCATTGGTACAGTGTATCATGAAGTAGTTATATAGCTATACTTATACAGCAGGGACCACTCAGGTAAAACTTATTTTGTTACTACTGTCAGTGACCTAACAGACAAAAATATAAACAGGAAAAGATTTACTGTGATGAAGAACGGGTGTGTATTTGTGTGTGTGTGTGTGTGAATGTGTATTTTGTTGTGGTTATAAAGGTTAAGTGCGGTACAGTGAGTCTTAGCATTTCTTTTAATAGTGTCAAAACAAGCGCAATGTTCTAGTTGACATGGTGAGATGGTGACTGATTAGTGTGAACACAGAGCAACAATTCCTGCACACACAGGAAAAAGCATTGAAGTGGTCAAGTCTTTAAAAAACACTAGTCAACTACAACCTGTTCTTCTACCAGCTGCAGAATGTACCAAAGTACCACATCTCGATACCACAGCAACAGAAAACATACAGCAATTTGCCACTGAACAAGGCACTTGACATGGCATTTATACATTTCTCTGTTTTTGCCTACAACTTTTATGTTTGCCATGATGCCTCTTTCATGGCCTGGTCTCTTTAAAATCGATTTTTAACTTTCAATGACATTATCTGGGTAAATACAGGGAAAGAAAATCTTGTCTTTCGTTTTGTCTATCTTCCTATGCCATGTTTTATCGAGGATCTTTCCAGAAGTTGTGGCAAAATGCCTCAGTTACTGTTAGGTGGCAGAGAGGAGGAGCCATCCATTTAGCCTATTCCAAATATGGAGGAATTATTAGGCCATGTTCAGCTGGCGTCAGCCGGCAGTCCCTCTATACTACCACAAACCACGATGCTACATTACTTTCTGACTGGGGTTGGAAACTTGCACGCCATCACAGGCCTTAAGGTACATAGCATCTCTACAGGGCATCTTCAGATAACAGGGGCATCTGAGTCTAACAGCACAGCAGACAATGATTGGAACAGAACAGTAGTAGTAGTTAAAATACAAAGATGGCCAACATTTCAAGCAGCCGACAGTAAGGAATGCAAAGCAGAGAGGGGAGGGAGAGAAGTAGTTGTGGCTTTTTTAAGCCGTCCTATGATGCCTCCCTACCACACTCAGCTGCCAAGCATTTATCACTCATGGACGACGTCAAAAACAGAACTAAATAAGGAGTAAAGACTGGAATCATCAATGTGGCTGAAAATCGTCTATTTCAATACTGTCCAATATTGCAAATTTAGCATGACAACACTTTGGAAACAGTCTTCGCGGTGGGCCAACATTCCTATTAAGCTAGGTCTGTGCAGACAAACCTCCAGCCAAGGCCACAACTCCATAACAGAAAACAGAGAGAAGAGGTAGGTGTGTTCACGTTTGCGTGTGTGTGCGTGTGTGTGTGTGTGTGTTCCCATATTTGGTCAGGTAGTTTCATGCCTCCTCCTCACTCCTTGCCATTCCCCGCAAACCCCAGTGACACACTTCCTCTGACGGCCTGCCCAATCCTCAAAGTTAGGAACTCGGACCAACTCTCCCTCTCTTTGCCACAGTAAGATACACAAAGCAAGTAAGGCAGTGTTGACAGTAGCTAAGTCAACAGCTGAGTGGTGACTCAAAATAGGCATCCCTTGTTGGATATTAAAATGTTTCAGCTATTTTATACTATTTCAAAGCATCAGTGGGATAAAGGGATCATTTTAAGGAAAGGAAAGAGTTGTTTTATGAGTAAATCTATGGTGATCACCAGCGAAACTGGTGATCTCACGTTCCTCTGAAGAAACTCTGTGAGAGAGTTGCACATTTGGCATAAATCTGCCAAGACATGCCGCTGCAGCGCTGCAGGTCAGAGGATACAGGCTTCTAGAAAACAACCACATCCTGTGAAGCGAGGCCTAATGGCCAACTCTAATTTGAGTTCCCCCAAGAGCTTTAGCGATAGTAATCATACTGTCTATGGGGTAGGATGACCTCATGAAAAAAAAAAACCTAAAGGAGCCAAGAAAAAGACAAACAAAAATAGATCTTAAAGTGGTAAGATGAGCAAAAATTCAGGGATGATTTGGAGAATAATGGAGAGGGAAAAACTCTGAAAAACAAAAATTTGACACAAGGCAATAGCTGTAAGAGAAAAAGCTCAAAATGCAAGGGGAAAGTTGTGTCCAAGTTTTATCAAGTGAGACGCTTCATAAAATTCAACCCAACACCAACTGCAAAGACTCTCCACACCATCGAGGCTCCTCCCCAACATTCCTGAAGACCAGCTTTGTTTACGGCTCTGGGGTTTGTCCTGCACAGGGCAGCAAATTGCGGGGAGTTGACAGATCGAGAGGAATTCAGGGTACACCCCCCCACCCCACCCCCCCGACCCCCCCACCCGCCTCCCAACGCCTGGGCGTCATATGAACGCAACGGCATCGGCATGAGGGAGGCACTAGCAATTCTGGTGATCATTTGACACTGAATGTGCAAAATATTAAGTTAAGCTCGTTTTGTGTGTAAAAGCCCAATTGAACAGAATTTTTTTTTAAGCAGTGGGTGCAACTGGGGGCATTTCAGCAGTGAGGGCTGAATGCATGCAGGAAAAACACTGAAATGACCGTTAGAAGGACAGACATCACATAAACATCTCTGCTTCCACCCCGCCACCTTCTCCACAGATAACAGCTGATAGCAGATTGTGGCAGACACAGCACTGACTCTGTGATGAGGTCAAATCCATAACAGAAACTGTGTTAAAACTGTTCCCAGAACTGTGAAACCTGATTTAAAAAAAAAGGCCAATTGGACACTGAACGCTGCAAATTCAGCAGAAAGAGAAAAGTCAAAACAAGCGTCTCGGTCAGTTAGTTTCAATTAACAAAGACGCCTTCTAGTCTGTGTTTAACACATAACACTCATATCAATAGCCCCTTTCACACATGGGAGATGTAACTGCTGGATGAACTTTGCCAGCAAAGGTCTGGGTTCTTCACACGACCAACAACTGCTTCCCCAAAGGGACCAGCAGCTGAAAATAGAGCAAAATTATCCTGTTTCTCAGGGTGTTTTTTAATTTGTTTGTTTAAATTCCCATTAATGCTAAGGGATTTCAGTTTGCTAATTTTTGCCATGGCTAGGAGGCTAGTTAAATATTGTCCTAACCGCATCTTTCACCATCTCTGACATCTGCTAACAAATTTAGGTAATACTTTGGATTAGGAAACACATTAACAAGTAACTATGGGTTTTCTCTCAATAGTTTAATAATTTCCCAATAATGTGATACTGGCACCTTATAAGCCCCAAACTGAGCAAAGCATACCAAGAGCCTGATTCATGTGCAACAACTTCCTTACTGACTGCTATAAGCACTAATTATGAGGCTATTGAGGGAAAACTCATAGTTAATGGGCTATAGGCCTACTTGTAGAATACAATAGTGCAGAATAAGGTGCTAATAAGTAGTTTGTAATAATTAAAAATACACTACTAATATGCATGTTAGTAAGATACTTAATATGTGTTCCCTAATCTGAAGTGTTACCCAGACTTATTTTTATGCCCGCATGCTCAGAAGCGCTCTTATTTCAGCATGGGTCCAGTTTTTGTCAACTAATTCAACACACTAATGCTTAAGCCATTCCTGCTTGATCCATTAATGTTATGGTTTTGTTCTTACACATAAATCCAGAACTTTTACAGAAATCATTCTAGGTGTTGACACGGCACTGTCTGCCATTCACACGAAACCAAAACAGTAAAATGCATCATAAGGCATCATGCGTGAAAATGGCTTCATCGAAATCTGACTAGTCGGTCTTGTAATGTTCTAATTTTGACCTGCAGTGTGAGCCATACAGCTGGAACGGCCTGTTCCACTAAACAGTTGGGAAAAATCAGTAGACTACACATGGGAAACCATGACACAACCTGGCTGGCAGCCAGCGTATGACAGATGGAGGGGGGGATATCAGGTTAAAAAAAAAAAAAAAGCTGTGAATCAGTCATGGGAAACGGCCAGTGAGTTTAAGACGAAACCGATCCCCGCACCACCAAGAGGAACGGCGTTGGCAGACGACCTCAGAAGTGTTATATGATGAAAACTGACAACTGCTCAGATGACAAAGATGTTTTAAAGTCTGATTCGTTGTGTGAAAGTCTGTCACACAAAATCCCACTCACTTTTCTCTTACAAAGTCTGTCTCTGTAACGCCACTCGCCCTCGTTTTTGAACTGCGTCTCTATCTCTCTCTCTCTCTACCTATGACTAAATTTCCATCCCCCCCCTTCCGTCTGACTCGCTCGCTCTTTTGTGTCTCTCGCCCCCTCCCTCATTCTAACAAATTTCCTGTCAAGCAGAAGCTATGGGGCTATGAGTTAGTCAAGATGACAGACTGGTGAGCCTAATATTTAGAGTAGCGGGAATAAACTCTGTGCCGAACCATGACTTTGTATGGTCAGGTTGGAAACGACAGACGGCACACGCTTTGCATCTGTGGCTCTTAATGTCAATGCAACAATCTTTCATTTACACTACTACCATCCATTATAACGGCTCAGCAGACGCTTGTAGCATTTTAATAATAATAGCCACAGCTGCTTACCCTTTTTCCAATATGAGAACATTAACTAGAAGAAGACAGCGGCGTTGCCAGGTATCTCCCAAAGGTGAATGTGCGGAATGGTGCGAATGTTCAGCCAACTTTGCATGGATAAATTAGTTTTAAAGCTGCAGTAGCAAATTTTTTTTTAATGTAAAAATACACCCATCTTACCAGCCTAAATCACAAAGCAGGGCTGCAACAGAGCGTCCCATCTCCACTAATTGAGACCATAGATTCACCTCATTTCCCCCAAATTAAATTCTGGTGTCCGGTAGGGCTGGATGATAATTCAATATTATCGTTTATCGTCTTTCAGTGGAATCACATCATGATGATATGAAGATATTTTAATATCGTGACACACATTTCTGCTGTCTAAATTGATGATGACAAGCAAATTTTACTTAAAAACTCTGATAAAATGAGGTATGGTAGGAATATTATTTGAAAATTTCAGTTTTGTTTGACATCACACCTAACATTACCATTCGGTTCGTGATTTTGCATACATGAACCATATCGTGATATATATTGATATCGATAAAAATCCTTATGATTATCATGATATTGATTTCAACCATATCGTCCAGCCCTAGTGTCTGGTATGGTCACTGGTGAGAAATCTTCTCCACACAGAAAGTGACAAATCAAAACTTAAGAGCGAAATGCAAAGTGTCTCCTAAACAGCAGTACGTTTTTTTTTTGTTTTTTTTTCATCGTCTCTCCTTTTCGTATAAAGCGGCTGTTGAGTATTTTGGATACGGACACACTACCTCCTTACTAAAAATCAATTTCATAGCAAAGCTTTCAGCAGGGACAATTCACAGGCCCAGACAAATGTTTTATCAGGAATTTCTTCCAACAGCTGCTGGGGGAAGAACCGACTGTAACTCAATCCTGCAGCGCTCCTTGTTACGGTCCGCTGCCTGCCATCAGCTTCAGACAGGTCAGAGGCGTTTGATTCAATCTGCAGTCTGAAAGCACGCCTCGGGGACCAGTGGCACGCTCTCTGTGATGTAAATTCACCCACGCATTCCTCTGCTCACACATCTAGCTGCCCTGCAGAGAATTGACTCCCTGTGTGACGTCTCCGCCTACAAAAAATCCACATGAGAGTGACATTGTTTTGGTCACGTTTCTGCGGTGTGGGAGAGGCAGAGCTGAGAGAACAGTCGAGCATGGTGTCCAACGAATCATTCGGGAATGGATGTTGTTGTCTGAGAGAATGAAATGTTGAGGAAAACTGAATTATGGTGAATGTGTGGTGTCTTAGGTCAGTGATTCTCAACCGTTTTCATATCAAGGACCCCTAATTTAATCCACATAAGGGCCACAGACCCCAATTTGAATGAGATTTTGTCTCTCAGACCCAAATCTGAAAATATTTGTATTGTTACCAGTTACCAGTGAAACTATGATCAAAATAATCATTCTTCTACATTCTCTAATTGTGTTAATGAAATAATGGGGAGGTTTAACAATACATCAATTTGCTGGGGACCCCCTACAATGCCCTCAAGGACCCCTGGTGGTCTATCTATCTATCTATCTATCTATCTATCTATCTATCTATCTATCTATCTGATGGACCTTCTTCAAAAATTTGAGACTGGCATCTACACGTGTTCTGAAATGCCTTGTACAGTCTTATTTGCAAGCCGAATACTTTTATTTGCATGTGATCAAGATTTCAACAATTACGACCAATCACCAGCCTCTCCTACAAGCAAGTTCTCGAGCAGCCAGAGGTTGAAGTAAATAAACCGACCTCTAGCAGTTCCAGACAGCATGAGTAAGCCTATTACCTGGCAATCTGCTTGAAACAATCATGACTCGTCGTCTCAGCCACCAACAATGTCTGCTAGGCTGCTGGTTTCCAAATTGGGGTCTAGGAACCTCCAAGGTCCTTCAGGGGGTTTCCAATGGGTCCCATGAAAATGAGGAATACTTACAATTCACTATTATTTAATTCAGAAACAATTACACACAATTAGAGAATGTGCAAGAAGAATGACTATCCCCTCTGTTCTCATCCCACCTACAGTATAGTCAGTTTGAAATTCTGTACTAACCCAGGTCTACCAACAAAATGTTTCTCAGATGAGAGCCCCTTGAACAAAATCTTCACAAATGGTGGTCCTTGGCCTTATGTGCATCTATTCAAGGACCTTTGAGACCAACTGTGCAAAGCTGTGTTAGAAGAAACGGCTGATTGTTGCATCTAAAACTGCTGGGATTTTCCCTTATGGCGGTGGCTTCAGTGACACTCAAAAACAGGAGTTGAACATGAGGGCACTGACTCAGTCTGTGCAGACATGTGTCACGTCTAGCCCCTTTATTAGAAACTTCCTCTGTTCAATGACAGTGCCTTATTGATTGTTATTAACTAGGAGAACCCACTAAGCAAAGTCTGGGGAAAAGAAAGACTTCCTCTGTAGAGATAGGTTAACTCATTGTAGACAAGTATACAATTATCAACTAAATCAAATATAACCACAACAAATTGTCCTTAGTTGGGGATAGCCAGGGTCAAAATCTTATCAAGTGGTAGTCCATGGGATAATATGCATCTATATGGGGGTCTTTTCAGTGAAGATGTTGGGGAACCCTTGCATTAACTGATCAATAGTCAATACTCAACATGTTTACAGGCTCTGCAGATTATCTGTGTCTTCTTAACCCCTCTATGACCTGCTGCTGCTACCCATAAGGCTTTGAACAGACAAGCCTAATGTTTGCTAAAGGTGGAGCAGAGCACATCTGTGGATGTTTAGTAGGCTAATGCTTAACAAAGTCCTGGTTTAGACTATGGAAGACCACACTCCAACAAATAATAATGTTCCACCTAATGTTTATGGTATAGTAGTGTTGTTGTGATAGCAAAGTTTGGACTTTGGTACCAACACCAGGCCTGGTATCTGAGTTTTGATTCTAAAATGATACCATATGGCAAAAATTAAAACATCAAAACTAAAACAATAATCAAAAATGACATGAAATCTAACACTTAAAGTTGTTTAATATGCAACAACTGTACATGTTAACTTTGTTTTACCCCCTCAAATCCTTTGATGAGGACAGACACTACAAAAAAGCGTTTCCTGTGGGAAATACTTTGCTGATGCACAACTTCCCCTGCTCTTGAATGCTGGTAGCAAAATGGCACGCTTGTACAAATGCAGGAGGTGATCATCAGAAGTTGTCTGGATGATCTGAATGATTTTCAGTTAAAGTGGCAGACAAACATCACCAGTGTGTAAACAAACACATTTTTACAAGTATTTACATTCCTGAGTGTGACTTTTATGCAAGCTGGTGATGGTAAACAAACAAAATGGAGTATCAGTTCTGGAAAAACTCTAGGATAGTACCGTTTTTTTTTTAAATCAGTACCAGTACTCTGCATAAAACTTAAGTACAGAAACACAAACAAGTCCTTGCATACCTAAGCTGCCTCTTAGTGCATGCATCAGAAAACTTAAGGTTGAAAACGACCACCATGCGTTGATCGCACAAGGAACCACAACTGCATTTGGTTTCTCTATGGCTCTCCATTTCATGTGAACGGCGGTTAACCACATCATCGACCACGCTGGGTGACGCAATTCCTTTTTCCCATGAAAGAGAGAAGTGCACACTGGTCAACTCCAACTTATGAATCTATACATGTGAAGGAGGTCATTGGTGAAAAAGCACCCATGCTCAGTCAGCTTTCCTTTGATTAATTTAATTAAGGTTAGTGGATAAATAATACTAACACAGCAGGTGTCGTTTTGTACCTTCTGCTCATGCTGCGTCTGCAAGCTTGTTTCTTTAGAGTGAAATCATGAAGAGTCTGTCAAGGAAGAGTCAAGTCTGTCGCTATTGGTTGCTTGTTATATCGCCGATGTAAGAATCCAGCTCATTCTACTGTGTCAGTCAATGCAAGTCGCCCTGGATTAAAGCATCAGCTAATGGCTAAAACTGGTCGCATCATATGACATGGTTTCTCATTAAATTATACTTATTTGTGGCAGGAGGTCCGCCACAATATCAAACAAGCTCACCACAAACCACACTCCCTAAACTGAAACAATAGCATATTATCAAAACTTCCTGTGCTGCGTGCCAAGTGTTTTCTACCGCTCACTGTAGGTCTACATCTTACCCATCCACGCCCGCCACCGCTACATGTAACTTAACACCGCTATCATACTCAATCCCAAATCTGTAATTTATTTATAATGCTGCAGACTGTGAAGAACTCATTGACCTACACAAGGACTGGAACCACTAATCCTGACTGTGTTGGTGCCTCCATCTATACAGGACCACATCTACATTCTGCACATAATGTCTGTATATTTTGCTGCATTTATGTTATGATACACAAACTCACTGAGGCAAATTCCTTGTACATGTATGGTACATGTGTCTGCTGATAAAACAGACTGTTTCAGGGCTGATTAAGACCCAAAACCCAATTGTGCCCAACATGACCCAATCACAGAATGTGGTTACACCTGGCAACATACAATTTCTGAGATGCGATTCTAAAGATTTCATGAGATCAGATCACTGTGCATCCACACATGGCCTGAAAAAGGCTTTCATGGCTGTACTGCTTTAAATCTGCGTCTGCTTTACTTTTTCCTGTCACCTTCTCCATCTCTTTACATTGCTTGTACGCACATTGTGTCTGGATTGTGTCCAGACTACACCGAATTCAGATCACAATGTGAGCCCGACCTCTTTCATATCTGGTTTTGAAGATCTGAAAGCAATGTGAGTAGAATCCAAATTTTTGTGCATGCAGACCAGTCACATAATGCATCCACGCGTGACTGGATGATAAAACACTGAAACGGCAAGTGTAACTGTAGCCAAAGAGCCTCCATGAGAAACATGTATTCAAGAAGTATTTGTATTCAAAACAAGTTAGCAGCAGACACAGTATATAAGCAAAGCAAAACGTCTCACTTCCAACTACTTCTGTCTTCACTGAAAACAACAGTCTAGCAGACTAGACTGCCTCTGCTTGTTTGGCTGGGAGTCAATAAGAGAGTCTCACATTCAGACCAAATCTTTCTTTTCTGGGAGAGGTTTATTTGAATTAGGCAAAAGTGCGTAATGTTTAAAGTCTTGGTAAGCTACGGATAGCAACGTGAGATCCAGATGTGTCTTTAAATTAGTAAAAACAACTTTTTCTAGCAAGTGCACATGCATAGTATGGTGAAATGTGATATCAATCATGAATATACTTCATTAGTTATTGTATAATAGGCTAATTATTATAAATATTACAATATACAGTAAATATGGCTATTATTCATCAATATTGTAATTTTAGATAGTGGAAGATTATTTTTATCTTCCCTCCTTCTGCAGTATCTTTGTTAGCATTGTTTACGTTAGGTGGGTCATCTGGTAGTCCATAAAATGAGATGGGTGCCCATCCCCCCACCTCTCTCTGCCACCCGGCCAGCCAGCCGGCCCCCACCTGCTGCTGAAAGTCACAGTCCACTCTCTGTCCATTAGCTCTCTTAGCAGCTCAGCAGGACGCCACATCCATTTCCTTAATTAACCTACACCCGGCCCGGCCTGCCCTCTGTTTTCCTTAACGGGCTGTGGCTGGATCAGGAAGAACACCTCGCTTTTTAACTGTAAATGCAGCGTGTTCAAAAGGAAACCCAACCTAAACACAGGAATGCCTTCTTTATCCAGCGAACCTCTGCCATGAGGGTTGATGTGATACTGAGCTTAAGTCCTGTCCAACAAGACCCTGTTTAGCAGGTGAAGTCTGCCTCTGTCTATGGTTTTTACACCAAGGAACACAAAGGAAACAAGTGACTGACTTTACATTTTGCATTTTAGGCAAATCAGGAGTGCCAAAATCAGAACCACAGCGCCCAGACAACATTTCCGCTATCATGCTAGAAGAGAAATAAGAGCTAAGGAGAGAGGCAGAAGGGATTTTTGTGTTATTGTAGATAATTTTGACATGCATATAGACCTAGGCTACAGGTTTTGTGTTGTGCATGTACGTATCCACCAAGTCAATTCCTCATACATGATTCTGATTCTGTTATGGGTTAAATCCTTACTGCTGTACATTTTTTTTCTTTCATTTCTTGACGTTGTAGAACGACTTGTTTGGGGCTCGTCTGTCACATGGGGCCGGTGGAGATCCCAATCTAACAACCCTCCTTCTCAGAGAGATGAGATAACGCATTCCACCTTAACAAGTACCATACTATGTCGCGGAAAAACTATGTAACTGCAATTTGGGTGTTTTTTCCACTTCTCACTCAGAGTTTACACGGTCATTTAGGTGTTGAGTGAGTTTCGTGACCCTCCTGGCCCTGGAAACCTGTTAAGAATTACAGAAGATACCTGGCCATCCTCTCTTCTTGCTTTTAAATCCAGTAACTACAGTACCAGATCACAAGGCTGGTCAGTTAAGGTACTTTGCACATAAATACAGAACTTGGAAAGGCTGCATTTGCAAAGGGCTTTGAAATTAGACTCTCTTGTTCTCCTGGATGTTTTAATGTGTTAATCTCTAACATTTGCCTTGATTAATGTGATTGTTTATTCTTGATTATTAATGTGATTGTTGATTATTATAGTCTCATATAGTCTATCTCTGTTGTTTCGAAAGTTTTTGGTATGTCTGACTGACTTGTCTGTCATTTTCTTTCTTCTTTGCACGTTTTCTCAGACTCAGATCTCGTTTGAAAAAGAGATTTTGATCTCTATGAGACTACCTGATAAAAACAAAAAGATTCAATCAATGAGAAAACATATTTTCTTCATTCCTGGATTTTTTTTTTCTCTTGCAGATATGCGTGTGTTCCAGGTAAGGACCCAACCCCGGCCACACATTGGCACTCCTAAAGATGACCTTGAGGTGAAACGTTAGGCGCCGTCCTGGCTCTGATAAATGTTTGACCAAGTGTAAGAGCTTGCAGTTACACCTTCTCCAGTAGTTCTCCAGTTTTCATGTCTTTGCTGTGAGGACTTCCAGGTATCTGCCTCCAATTCAGGCCTTAATACATGGGAGGGGGCCGGAAGGATATGAACCATGACCCTAGGGCTCGGCTATACTGACAAAATCAAATATCACAATATTTTTGACCCAGTACCTCGATATCGATAATGTGACGATATTTTGGGGATGACTATTGGTGCTTTTCAGAAGATATTTACACAGAAAACCAGCATTAGTAAGCCAATGTGGATATGATGGAGAACAGCTAATTTCACTCAGCTAGAACAGTCAAATAAGTTCAGAAAATTGTATAGGCCTAACGGCAAAAGATAATTGTAACGCAGCCTTTAAGACCAGGAAAAGACAACATTTAAGCTACATCATGATATTACGCTACCCAAAATCCCAGAGGATCCCTAGTCTGATATCATGATATTGATACTATATTGATATGTCGCCCAACTCTACATGACCCCCCCGTCCCTTTAACACCCAACATACCCCTCCACCCTCCACCCCCCACCCCCTCCCACGCTGCTACGCCTGTCATCCATGACTCATATCTGGCCTGCCGGGGGTAAAGGCCCGGTGTTGAGTAAGGGCTGACAGCAGCATGGGGAATGACCACTCATACTGCACCGGACACTCCTAGCCGACCCGGGCGCCATTGTGCTGAAACACCAAAACAATGTAACCAAGGGAAGTGACTCAGTGAGCTTTGTGGGGGGGGGGGCAGGTGGGGGCGAGTGGCTCTAGCAAAACGTCTCCCCTAAAGTCTACAATTACAAAGCCTGGTGTTGCCTATACTGTATGTATCCATGTGATCTGTACATTTTGTCCAAGATCAAAGACACATGCGACTTCACACCTCGATACGGCGCTGTTGCTATGTGATTATGATGTTGTCTATAAGCCAAGACAGGCTAGTAATTACACCGAGCCATTTTAGCCCCCCGTCACTAAATTAGGCCTTGCGGCAAGAGCGTGGCGAGCGCGGATTACTACTTTCACGCAGTTCAACAAACCATTCCGAGCAGCAAGCTTCTTCTTGGATTCATGGGAAGAAAAAAAATCACTCCCTCAGGCTATAAAGTTTTCTTACAGGAAGAGAACGAGGCAGGCAAGACCCATCTTGTCAGGCCTACATACTGCACAGTCAACCGGCCTGAATCAGAGCTGCGGGCAAGGCTGAACAAGAGACTCTGGTTAACCGATCTGGCTTGTTGTAATGCGTCCTGGTCTAACTGTATCCCCAACCACAGTTTATTCAGTCCATAAGGCAGTTTTGACCAGACTGGGGTCAAGCTGTGGTCTGTTTCAGGGTATCCTGTACTGTGATTTTCAACAGGGATGTCACTTAAGTCTTCCTCCATGTGTAGACTCTTTGTTAGAAGAGAAAAATAGTAGAAACAAATGTTAAAAGATTTGCAGAGACTCTGTGCCAAACTTGGAATACGTCCTGGACGGACAACGAGACCCAAACGCTTTAACTGTCACTTCCCAAAGAATACCAGACTGAAAGATGTTCCTCACTTTCCAGGGAGACAAAATGGATCAGACTGGTGGTTTTTAAAATCATTAGTGGCTCATAATTTCAGACAGCCATTTCAGGAATCAGAACGGTTCAGACACCATCCCTGCCCAATTCCTCTGGAAAACACCCAAGTCCTCATTTTCTCATTTGGCGTAAGCTGCTGTGCTCTCCTACATGTCTGTGCGATGTAAAACTTGTCCCCTATTCCTTTATGTAAAAGAACTACAGATCCTGCAATAGCCTATATTAGAAAAGGATGCTATATGAGTGTCACAGCAAAGAAGAAGAAGAAGGTAGTATGTCAACAAAATCATACCACAGAAAATCCTATAGTAACACAATAGGAGATAAAAAATACTGTAAAGTCACTATAAACTCACTGTTGAGTGCCACAAACACAGTTTAAGTCACTATAGGAATATTACAGTAACACTATAAGATAGGAGATCACTATAAACTCACTATTGAGAACCACAGAAAGCGTGGAAGTCCCTTTAAGGAATATTTTAGTGATTTTTCAGTAGGGTTAAAGCTAGCTTTGACACTGAAACACCAAGTAGGCTGTTTTAAAAGCCAATGTATTACATTAGGATGAGGGGAAATAAACAATGTTGAAATGGTTATCCTGATACATTACATACAACCTCACCAGCTTTAACCACCCATACTGCCCTCTTCGGTCATACAAAGCGGCTCTATGGCCTACTTTCTGTACAAAGCCGAAAAGGAGAGTTTTTTAGGGGGGGAAAACACACATTTATGACCTTCAAATACACACACAACACCGCATCTCACAGGCCTTGTTGTTGAAAAACATTACTGGATAGACTCTGTTGAGAAAAACGACTAAACAGACTGTCTTTCGACCGCTATAATCCACACCCAAACTTTCCCCCTGAAGAGATGCATTCCTTCCTTCTCCCCTTTTGTCGTTTACATTGTGCTTCCAGTCGCCCTAAAACATGGCAGACTGGTGAAAACGTCAGTAAATCTGGGTTAAAACAACAAACTCACCTTGTGCTCTCCGGTATTTTGTCCTCTTCCGTGGATTCAGAGCAACATTTGCGCCCACAGAGTATCCTCCTTTAACGAAATAAAAACGATGTTATTGAGACGAAGACTACAACTGTATGAGGGTCCGTTTTTTTTTTTTTAAGCTAATTTCTCAGCAAACCGCACCGCTCCCAACTGTCAAATACGTAACGTTCCGAATTCAAATGAGGGTTATCTTACAAAAAACGCGAACATTTATACATGTAATGCTAAAAAATGAGGTAAGGGGCAAGGAGTCCAGCTCGCCCGAACACGTTACAGTCGCCTCTGGTTAGTCTTTTTTTTTTTTTTTTTTCTCACCCCCCCTCCCTCCTCGCTTCAACAAATAATCTAGACCCGCCCACACAGGAAGTGGTGCGGCACTTGGAGGGCAACGGAACAAACACACCGGAGAGCCGTGAACCCGTCCTCAACCCCGCGGTGGTGAATTGACCCCATTCACACTTCAGATACACGCACACACACGCACACGCACACGTGCATACACACATATATGAAAAATCAAACTTAACAGATTTGCACAATATAGGTAAAGAAAATACACTGAAAATCCTATAATAATAGTAAAACTATAGAAGATAAAGAAATACCATAAAGTACTATATACTCATTATTGAGCACTGTAAGAACATTCCCTATAAGTCCATATACAAATATTATAGGAATATTATAGTGATGCCATAGGAGAAAAAAATAGGCTACCACAAAGTGTGATATGGTTACTTTAAACTCACTATTGATTACCAAAGTCAGATTGATTAAGTCCCTACAGAAATTTTATAGGGATATTGTTTTTGTTAGGGCAGACACACAGACACGCACGTGCGCGCACACACACACACATACACACACACACACACACCATTCAGTCTAAGGGTTCAAATATTGATTATAGACCTTTTTGGTAAAACAGTGTTCATATTGTCCATATCCTCTGTGTATGTGATGAACACTAAAATGAAAACAGGTCTCTACTACAATTGCGTAGGCCAAAAATATTAAATTCTAAGGGAGACTTGACAGTAAAGTCCCTTACTGTGAATAGACCACAGTGGATGATGCATACAAACCACTTCTGGAGGACTTCCAGCCTTACTGAGAACTATGAGCAAGAATGATTCATTGAGATAAGGAACAAGCACCAGACAAATGCCAAGCCCAGGAAGTTTGATACTGATGAGTTGCTTATAGCTTACTGCTTTAAATCACTTTCCTTCACACAATCTTGAATCTAATGAAATGTGGCCTTAAGATATTAATCTGTTTCAATAAAACAGTAAAAGTGGTTCAGAGGCGTCTGTTTTAATCAGACAGGAAGCTTCCCTTTGTTAGTTTACTGAGATTTGTTTGTTCATTTAAACTAAAGCAACTATTTTACAGTTGTAGCTGGCTTAAAGGAATTGTTTTAAAAGTTTTTGGGAGCCTGGCCCGTTGCTCAACCTGTTAAGTGATGAGAACATAAACACCAAAATTATCCAAATGTCCCTGTAGATCATTGGATCTGGTGCTCCATGCTAACACTTTAGAGTACACTATGTTGAGTGAAAGTAAGTAGCCTAACTAGAATTATCTAAAGTAACAAGACTGGCCTGTTGGTTATAAAAAGGTGTTAGGTGTTTTTTTATATAGACTCATAAATTCATAATTAAAAAAATGAATTATTATGAACTCAATATTGATGTAGCAAGGTTTACTTCTGGAACTAGTTCAGGTAAGCAATCACGTATTAATCCGCTGCATAGTGACTTTTAGCTTCTCCCTCTTCATATGGACACAGGAAAAGTTGTCTCTGGTAGTTTTAACATAATGTTATTTTAGCAAGCAATAAATTACAATGATAAAAAAAATCACTAAAAATGAGAAAATGTGCAGGTGAGATTAAAAAAACAAGGGGTTTATAAAAATGTCTCTCCTCAAAACAAACAATTTGCTGAAAAATTGACAAAGACAAGATGACAAGCAGAGACAACTGAACCGGATAACAGAATCTAAAAGTCAACATAACACAACATGTAGAACAGTAGAACAACATGAACATGCATAAAATGACATGGGAAATAGTCTAAATTTAAAAAGCCCTGATCCAACAACATTAATTGAAACACATATTGACTCACTACACTGTTATTATTACATGTTTGTTGTCCCAAACTAGACACATGTGTTGAAAATGACACTTCCTTATTTAAGAGTGAACCAGCGAGGGAACTAAGACTGACGTCCAGCTTCCCAAATTTAGCCTCTATAGTCACTATATAAGGTCTAACTGTATGGTGACTGTATGCAGCAGCTGTGTCAGCTGATGCCCCCATCTGGCCGAATAGCATATGATGAAGTCATCCTCTCCATTTTACTGGTTTACATCACCACACACTCATCCCACCACATACCGTTTTTAATCCATGCAGGGAGGGTTTGCTGAGCACGCATGCTGCTTTTCAGCAACGCCCTGCTTCACATTCATACAGTTATACACATTCTCACCTGGGAGGATAACCACACCCGCCCAGGATAACCACAGTCTTCTACTATTGGTCACAGAACAGTTTCACTGGAGCATTTTAAGAATTAAGTGCCTTGCTTAAGGGCACCTTGGTGGGAACTGTTGAGGCAGGGGAGAGTGTCACTTACTCACTTTCCCCTTTAAGATTTTCCCAATCAGGGGCGAGTTACATAAAGATAGACCTATAGGCCATACTAGTCTTAGACTTAAATGTGACCATAAGTCAAACTTGCTATAGACACTTATACTTACCTGTTCCTACTACTTCTTTATTGTTGTAGATCTCTAATGGCTTGTTTCTGTCTCTAAAGACTCTCTCTCTTCTTCAGGCTCTTTCCAAAAAACAAAGATTTGCTGTCTTGTATGAAATAGCTTCAGTATTTAAACTTCCCACTCTGACATTTAGGCCGACTCGTTGCCATAACAACAAAATTCTTAACTCAAGCTTAGCTAGGGGGGTGGCTAACTTTCCGACCTCAAAATATGTCTGTCGTAACAGACCATGTCCTTGTCTTTACTGGAGAGATTAAACATGTTGGAAGTTATTTTTCAGTTCATCAGTCACTTTCACTCCTTCCTTCCACCGTCTGCTGCCAGCATCTCTGAAAGCTTTAGCTCTGTCTGCCCTGGAAGAACAGAAGAACAGCGCCCTCTTCCTGTTTTGTGCCATAAAGCAATCCAGCAGATTCCCTGCAAAATCCAATCTGGTGGCTCACAATGTAAATGCAGAGTAGAGGCTGTCAATCTTCTTGGTGATGGTACCATATTAATACTAATGTCTTAAAATTAACGTGCTAATGATTTATTAATGCTAAAATCTTATACTAAGCACCTTTAATAAGATAGGGATAGCTGGACTATTCCCAGTCCTCATTAGTACTCACTAGAAAAGATAATAGGCTACTTAATTATTGATGCTTATGATGAATTAATTAACTGACCAGCTGTCAAGTGTTGTGTGCTTTTAAAATCAAATATTCTGCTTTATGCTGCAGTAACCAGTGTACCTGCCAACGCCAGAGAAAGACTTCAGAAATCAAGTTGATGAGCATTTTTAAGAGCGCGTGTTTTGTTAATAAAAACGATATTGCTTCCATGTACAGCTCCTTAGCCCATTCAGTTCATGGATTTACAGGTTTTTCCAGATGTTTTCTAGACGAATAAACGATCAGCAAATAACATTCATTCAATTTCGTTCATGTTCATTTGGGAAAATTGTGCAGCCTGCAATACACGAGTCAATATTTGAGAACTACAGCTAATTCTTGCCTCATAACTATTTTATGAGTAAAGGTTTTAATATGAGTCATAACTTTAACAGCCACCTGTAATGTGCTCTATTTTCATGCCAGCTGCCATTTTGGAGGAGCAGATGTTAATATTTTCAAATGGTGTATCTGGTTTTGCAATGAAACTCAGATATACTAGGGGGTAAAAAACCTCCGCCATGTCTCACTACCATGAAGACAAATTAGCCCTGAATAAAGAGACATGGGCCAAATATCAAATCCAAGAATTCCAAGTCAAAAGTTGTGTCCTTGCGGAGAACGATCTTCCCAGGTTTGTCTTGGAGACGGTGAACTTCCCACAGCTCTGTTTGGACATGATGTGTCGTTCTCGCAATGAATCTTGTTAGCTTCGCGTTCGTTCTCGACGGCCAAATCACCGTCCGATGCATCCTCGTTCGGCAAGTACACTTCCTGGATCTTCACCTGTTCTCTGTCCTCGGCGTTCTTTTATTTTGCGGTCATGCTCCTGCCATCAAATGTATGGAGGACACAAGAACGCAAATTAAGGAAAAGCCCTTATGTCGCCAACTATGCTGACAGTGTGCAGACGGCAGCAGTAATAATGTTAAAGAGAGGGACAACCATGATGATTGGCACAAACACTGGTATTATCCTTTAAGTTTCATGCACCTATAGGCGTGACTGCTGCGTTTCTACCAAGTACAGTTTTGCGTTAAATCATGTGTGCTGCATTCTCAAAAACACAACAAATATTTCTACTTTTCTTACATCAGTGAGTATTCCCATTAGCTTTATCTCTGTCATGTGGAACATCTTTTTACCCTTCACACTGACATGGTGGCTGTTGTGTCACTGCGGTCATGAAAAAGGTGGCAAGATTGTTAACCTGTTTCACTTTGAAAAGCGGTTGGGGTTTTGACAGTTGTGACAGTAAAAGAGCTCAGCCACAGACAGTGAAACCAGCAGGGTATGGGAAAGTGGCACAGCATGCATGATGGGCAGGAAACCTCACCAGAACCCTAACCACACGGCTTCATCTCACATGATATATATATCTGCCTCGAAAGATTGCTTACCAGACCTGAATATTGCATTTTAATAGTTGTAAACGTGCTCAAAGCAGAGGTGGTTTTAGGGGAAAAGTTAGGAAAATGCATTGAGTTTGTGTCTCTGGTTAGGGTTAGAAAATAAAAATAGTAGAAACAATACCGCCACCTGGTGTTCAAAGGGTGTTATGGCGTGTTGTGGTTGCTTGAAATGCAGATTACTTTACACACACATACACACACTCTCTTTCTCTCTCTCTCTCTCTCACACACACACATACACACTTAATAGGAACGTCAATCCACCATTAAGACTGTTTCTGAGGTTTTGTCTTGTCGGCATTAGACAATGCTGCCACAGATAATATTTAGCCAGACTGATGACGATCATTTCCTACAAACCATTCTCTCTGAGGCGGAGAAAACCAGTGGAACGAGTCTTAATTAAAACATTTATTTGATCCAATTCTTTGGAATGTAGTAGTCAATGATCAGAGTCTGAGACAACAGAGACGGATGAGTCTGGGTGCTGACCAGAAAGTTAAAGTACAAACAATACTTTTAGTCACTTAAGGCCTCACTGCTTTTCCATGTTTTTTTTTAGTTTTTTTTTTTTTACTTCCTTCTTTCCTTTCTTGTTTTTTTTTCTAGATCTGAGACAGCAAAATTACAGAAGCAGTACTGAAAATAAAACATTTTTTTCGTCATAGAAAGAAAAAACAAAAACAATGGCACGTACATCAGTGACAGTACAAAAACACAAGGTGATATTATACCAAGTAAATAAAATTGTTACGTTTCAAAGAGACGCGTATAAGCTTTTTCGAGAATGAAAAACATCTCCGTAAATTGTACATTTCAGAATTATACCATGTCATCTGAAACCATGTTAAAAAAAAGAATCAACAATAACACTGTCTTCTCCTTCTTTCTTTCTCTCTTTTCATAAATCAACATCATAAACACATAGATTTTTTTAAATATATCAGTGCAACATTGTTTTCACCTCTAGTGCTGCAGCATCCTTTCTTGTTTAAAGGGGCAGGAGAACTAATAATGTCTGGGAAACACATTACTGTCTGCCTCTATCCCTTTAAAGTCAGACTGAACCCACAGTTTGATGACCCATATTCTTGACATTTGCTGTAAACAAACATGCGTTTTATATTTTACTGACAAAACAAAGCAGAGTGAGCCAGCGGGGGGGTTTAAGAACCAATGACAAGCGTCCCATTTATTTATAGCAATGGAAGTCAGAGGACTTTAATTTGATTGGAGGTGTTCACTCAGTCGGTGAGTCAGACAGCAATCTGATTGGCTACTAACTTTCATTGCTGAGGTGAAAGTGAGCAGAGGTGGCATCAAATTGAACCAATCCAGGAAGGGAAAACAAAAAAAAACTTTCCCTTAAGAAGGTTTATATCTGAAGAAACAAAATGAATGCTATATCAATCACTGACTTACAGTCTCACTTTACATTTTGAACTCACATGATGCCACATAATGCTACATTAAACCGGACAGAGAGACCTCCCCCACTGCAGTGTAACGGGACACACTGGGACAAACTTTCTTCTCCCAATTTTTGCTGACTGCGGACTTTTTGAATATTTTGCATTTTCATCCAACTTGAAGGGTCAGTAAGGAAGAATTTGACTGCCCCATATCACAAGATGACCATAATATACTGTATCTGTGGGGGGGTTGATACGGTTGGCTAGGTGCTGAGATTTCTGTCTTTCAAAACTTCAATTTAAAGCCTGCAGAGAGGGAGCTACAGGAGTGGGGGGGGGGGGGATATTTCAGCTGCAAAGGCTAAAAAGCCTCAAGCCAAAAAAAGCAAATGACAAAGCAGTTTTGTTATTATTACAGTATTTCACATGATGATATATCACCTCTTCAGTGTACGGTTTCTGTCGGATCTCTGCTCTAATTAGCTAGCTTACTCCTCTCTATTGGGAAAATGTGACTTTATTAGGGTTAGGGTTAGGGTTAGGGTTAGGGTTGTGCCAATTACAGGCGGAGGAGGAGATCAGTTGTATCGATGTTGCTGCAGTTCCTACTGCTCGCCCACAGAGGTCGATAAAGATAACAGATTACTTCATGCCCATTTAAAGGCAATGACACAAGTTTCTCTTCTGATAGTCAACACTGGAAATACATCGATGGAAATTACAAACAGTACTGTCAGGACAAACATTGATTCTTGTATCTGTGCCTTGGTTTTCTTTCAACCAGTCAGCTTCAGAAGCCTTCCCACCCGCCTTCCCAGGACAATATTCCTGCTGGAGACTCCGATGACGAGCAAACAGCAGTCCAGGAACCTGAAGTCGGACACTTGAAGTCTTCCAAACCACCGGCCAAGCCTCGACTTAATGGTTTAACAGTCATATGGTGTGCCGGTCGAAAACTGCCGAGTCACGTCAGCATACAAATGATTTCTGGGAGAGCCAATCCCGACGCTCCGTCCCCAGCATGCTGTCAGTCTCTTGGTTGCACTGAACGCAGTCTTCCGTTTTACCCTGTACAAAAACTCAACGTCCCATGAGGCATTTCTCCGTAATCTCAAAGCCATTAGCACCATCTAAAAACCCTCGTCCTCCCCGGGCAACACTGTAAGAACGGCAACCGGAACCAAAGGAAGAAAACGCTCTCCAGTCCGGAGACACAATGGTTTTTTGTCTCTGTCTGTTTACATTTGTGTTCAAATTAATGTTGAGACAAAATTCCTGTACATTTGTTGAATTTGTTGAATGAAGTGATTCTGATTCGGTCACAGAAAGGATACTGCAGCACTTGTGTCTTTTTCTATAGAAAAGGGCGCTCAAATATATTAAAACCTATGTACAATATGTTGGATGTGTCATGTGCCATGAAGCGGAGGCATTCAGGGTTCCTACACATTTTCCACTTCTAAAGTCCAAGCCAAACTTTTTCCAAACCTTTCCAGACCCTAAATGTTCCTAAAACGTCTTGACTGGATTTTTAACATTTTTGGACAGTGTCATCTAGGGAATATAGATCTGAAGCTGAAGATTGTTCTCCATACCAACAAATATCACAATATGTGAAATGATAGCAGTTGGTCTACATCTAAACTTTCCAGACTTTTTTTTTGCAATTCCAAATATTTTCAAGACCTGGAAAGTGTCAAATTAATTTTCCAGACTTTTCCAGACTTGTGTAGGAACCCCAGACGTAATGCCAGCCGATGCCAACGCGCTGCTTTTGATGAGAAAACAACCAGCAGAAAACAAGGCAACAGAAAAGTTTGAGGAAAAAAAAGGCACTGTCGGAACTAGACACAGGTCAACGGGGCCGGGACACACACACACACACACACACACACGCACACACACACACACAGGCTGAAAGACGCATGCAGTTCATGTATACAGATCAACATGAATGTAATGCACGCACACACACATACACACACCAAATGGCACATACACTCCATATATCCAGATGTATGTGAATGTAACACATACATGTACACACACACACGCACACACACACACACATACACAGGGACGTATCATGGCCAGCTTAAGAGCCAGATATCAGGATAGCAAATCGAAGTTCACACTCTCTGCTCTTTCTGTGAAACAATGACCTCTGAAAAAAAACAAAAAAAAAACGGAAAAAATAACAAAAATTCAAATCTTCTTATCTTTCCGGAAAAGTACACAAACGATAAATACTTTCATCTGAATTGGTCTCAACACCAGCATGTGATTACATGAAATCAACAAAGCACGCCGAAAAAACAAATATAATCCTTAGTTTTTCTTTTTTTCGCTGTACAGATTCTTTATACACAGTGCCCCCTACAGGTCAGTCCCTTCCACTGCAGCTCCTGAGAAAAAAATTACATCGGCTCAATCGTTTTTTTTTTTCCAGCCCGCCCTGCCGTCCCGTCGGTGGCTTCGGCCCCCCGGTTCCTCCCGCTTGATTGGCTGCATTTTAAGTGTCCTCCCGGAGCGTCGGAGCCCCGCCCCGCCTCCCCCTCACGCCTCTGAGTAGTTGCTCTGTCCGTTCATCTTGTCCTTCTTTAGCTTCACGCCGTCCACCAGCTCAAAGTTATAGTTCTCCAGGGCGGATAAGTTCCTGTCCGTCATGCTGCCTTGCGAGCAGGCGCAGTACAGCACCACGCCGCAGATGGCGCCCAGGAAGACGCCCAGGGCCGACATGGCGATGATGGTGATGAGGATGGGGTCCAGCGTCTTCAGCATGTTGCCCGGACCGCCGAGCTCGCTGGTCTCCTGGGGGAAGGAGTCCATGGCTATAAAGAGAGAGAGAGAGAGAGAGAGAGAAGTATGGACACGAGTTATGTTTCCATTCAACTGTCAGGTGACTTTTAAGTGAATGTTTCAAATCTCGTCCCCAAAAAAATGGGAATTAGGGGCGTTTCTGTCAGCTGGGTTAAAACGAATAAACAGAGAACAGAGAACAGAGAATGTAGAAAGGAGAGAGTACTTCAAGAATTTATTAGTATTGGGCAAGTTGTCATGCTATATCATTATTTACTCGACAAATGCATTTCCATCACTTTTTTATCACATAATTTCTTGATCGACAAAAACCTTTTCTGCCTCAAACCAGCATGAAAACCTGCAATACTGAGGAAATTTGATCAAAATTCTCCATTTCCATTCGGCCTTTCTAATTGGATTTCGAATTTGAACAGACAGACAAGATCTCATGTTGAAAATTGGGTCACAGAAAACTAACAAAACAGCAATCCTTTGAGTCTTATACTGGTATTAACTGTATGTGTTTTATTCTCATCCAAAGGACTAAGGCCTAAAGATAAGAGTTCAGGAAGGGTCAATAACCAATTCTGGCCATTCTGGGCATCCAAAATCATGATCACTCACTTCTTTCATTCATTTAACACAAATACAATGTTGACCAAGGTAATTTGTCCACTCTCACTATGCAGAAATGGAGAAAACACCTGAATGCCAGCGGACACCCAGCTCATGTTGGAGGTCAAATGCACCTGAACTCCTGTGGAGCTGTGTGCACTAAAAAAAGAATACATTCTACCAAAATGAAATATCGCTTCAGGGAGGGAAATATCATAACAACAAAATGATAATCTGCGAGGTACGTACGTAAGATGAAGATCTCAGTCGGCGGAGATGTAGGAGCTTCTGGATCTAGAGGAAAGAAAACCAATCCTCGTTAGATTGAGGCACAGCGATCGCATTTTACCAGAGGTGTGACCAAGTCAACTTTGCTCGAGTCCCAAGTCAGTCTCAAGTCTTGAGGCACAAGTCTCAAGTCAAGTCCTGAGTCTAAATGTAGAACACCAAGCCAAGTCAGAACAAATCAAGAGTCCAGTATCAATTTAATATCTTAAAGAAAACTAAATATCTAGGACTTTTCAATGCAATATGGTTTTAATAGGATAAAAACTTGGTAAGAGCATCATGAGTTTGATTTCTATAATCAGTTTCAACTTCAATAAATTCAATCATTCCATACAAATTCAGAAAACAGAATTTAAATTCAGTCGTCTGCTGGAACAAATCTCATCACTTTCAATCAAAGTCATTTACACAAACACAAGATCTCAAGTCAAGACTTTAGAAACCTTTTCAAGTCATCAGAGTACAAGTCAGAGTCAAGTCCCAAGTCACCAGAACCCAAGTCAAGTCAAGTCTCAAGTCTTAAAATAAAAAAAAAGTCTTAAAATTGTGACTCGAGTCTGACGAGTTCAAGTCATGTGACTCGAGTTCCCACCTCTGCGTCTTACAGTACAGAACGGGCCAGAATAGAATAGAATAGAATACAGTAGAGTATAGTAGAGAAGGGTATACTGCTGATATGAAATCTAAACCCTAGTCTTGACCTTTGACCTTTTAAACACTCAAAAAGTAGTTACTGCTGTTTTGCCTTTGCAGTTCAGTACAGTAGGATGTAGAATAGAATAGAATAGAATAGAATAGAATAGAATAGAATGCTGCCGTCACACACCCTTGCACTCCTCGGCGTTGAGTCCGTCCATGATCTGGATGTTGTCCACAGCTATGTGTCCTGTGCTGCGTCTGTCTGCGACTCCTTCCACCACCACCTGCACAACAACAACAACAACAACAACAACAACAACAACAGTCAGCCTCAGTGAGCCTTGTGCTTTCATTCAGTTTTAGATGCACAGCTGAAGTAAGTCATGACTGCAAAGTGTCGTCCTGGTAGCTATGATGCTGGATGCTTGTTGGTATGTTGTATTTTTTTCAGATACATCCAATCAACCAACCAAATGTGTCTATAATGCATATTTAAAGCTGCAATATGCAACTTTTTGACATTAAAATGGCATTAAATAAATAGGATATATTATAATTATCAGTCTTTATCAGTCTGTGAGCCTGTGTGTTCATGCCAAAATCCCCCCTTTTGCCTGAAATTGGATTTTTAATGATGTTTGGGATATTTTTGGGGTGTATACTATTGTTGTGGGCGTGGCCAGAGGTGAGCTGGCTATCAAGGTGAGGCTAGTGGCCACTGCACAGGAAAGCAACCATAGCAACAACAACAATGTAGGAAAGCAGGAAGAAAATGAAAGAACAGCGAAGCTAAATGTGCAGCAATCAAGACCCGTTCAAGACACGGTCAACAGCTGCATTGTTTTTTTTTGTGTTTTTTTTTAATTATATTGAAGTTTGCCTGTGTTTGCCATCCCAGCTTCAGACTAGACACTGTTTCAGAATAGATAGGCTGTTATGTCTTGCTAAAATCTGCTTTTGTGTGTCTTTTCCTGATGTTTGTCCTATATCATTCTGTTCTGTGGTTGATTGTTGATCGGTTAGATCTAGTTAGGCTCATTCTCTGTACAGTCCTTTGAGACATGCATGTGATAAAGGGCTGTATAAATAAACAAACTTGAACTTGAACTTCAAGATGAGTGACAGGAGTCGGGGTGGGAAACTGTTTAAATGAGGGGGAGGGCGGGACTAAAAATACACTTGGCTGCCTCAGGGAAAGCTTGAATGTCATTTTAAAGATGATCTTTTTATTTATTTGATGCTCCCAGTTGAGAAAGACAGAAAGGATTGGAAGAGAGAGAGGGGGGGGATGACATTCTACAAGGATCCCAGGCCAGATTCAGACCCGGGACACTGCGGTTACATGCTTTACAGTACCTGATAGGAGGCGCCGGAGTGCGGCAGCAGAACCCGTCCCTCTCTCCAGCGGCTCCCCTGGTGGCCGCTGACCGTCCACAGGATCTGCCCCCCCTCCGCCTCCTTCCTCT
Source organism: Centroberyx gerrardi (assembly GCF_048128805.1). NCBI lineage: Eukaryota > Metazoa > Chordata > Actinopteri > Beryciformes > Berycidae > Centroberyx > Centroberyx gerrardi. The sequence goes on from NC_136009.1 coordinate 25,629,572, forward strand.
GCTTGATGTGCAGCGCCCCCGCGTGTTCGCCGAACATGTGGTACCAGAAGGACATGCACAGGTCGGCGTCCGGCGCCGTGATGGGCAGGCTGGCCAGCCGCGCCGCCCGCTCCCCCTCCTCGTCCTCGTCTTCGTCGCCTGCCGTCTCTGTGTCACTCAGCTGCATGTAGATGAAGTTCCCTGGTCCGCCTGCAGGGGGCAGCGCAACACAAGGTAAGAACTGAGTGTGTGTTGTGTTGAGGTGATATAAGGGCTGCTGGCAGTTAGTAAACAGTATTTTCAGACAATTGCAGATATGTTACCTCCATGAAATTCACCTTTTTATGATAGATTCAAAGAAAGAACAGTAATGCAGTTTCTCTGACGCAACGGCTATTGAAAAAACACACACCTAATTATAGTCACTTGGTATTAAAACATCAATGAAATGCTATTATAACAAAGAAAGTATTCGTTGGTTATACACTGAAGTTCATTTTATTCTACTGAATGCTAAATGTATATTTGTACTGTTGTAAGTGTTGCACTGTCTGTCTGTACAGCAGCAGACTGAATGAACTCTCCCTGCTAATCACTGAGTATAAAACAAACACTCTACATTCACTTGGACATTAAATTCAACTCACTTTTTATTGACTTTCAAGTTTTTTTTTGGGGTGAAATCCAAGGACTCAAAACCAGCATGTTTTGGACATGACATTGGTCAGAATCAAGTCTACAAATCATGGTGAAATTATTTCCAAGACTGCTGCTACGTCAACACAAATATCCATCACACGGTTTTCCTCCGGATGTGAAGTGCCGATCCTACGATTGATGAATTTCGGTGCTATATTTTAATACAAAATGAAGTGTTTCATTCATTTTCAAAATCTTTTAAGGCCTTATCAAACTGTCAAGGTTTTTCAAGGATTATGGAAAGCCTGATCAAAGCATTCCTAAGTTCTGTTCTATTGAGTAGAGTGATATCTATAGTCTACTATATATGTATGCAGGTTCCTGTTGTTTTTGCACTATGTGTATCAGTATGTACTGTGTTCAAGAGAAAGTCCTGCACACTGATGATACTGTACTGTAGTCTGATTCCAATTTAAAAGTTCAGGCAATCTTCCTATAAAAGCCCTATTTGGAGGGATTACTTTCGGTGGGACAAAGCAATAATTTTCCTGTCTCAATCTTTCATGTAACCTTTATGGACTGCACATAATCACGTCAGTAAGGATTCTGGACCCTCTTACCTACGGTTATTTTGGTCTTGTAAAAATTAGGAAAAAACGAGCGCGGTCTGAATGACAATCTCTGACTTGTTTACGATTCTGAGAATGTTTATGCCTGCAGAAGTCTGGGCACTCCTCAGTTTTTTGCCTCTGTCCTTGGCTCGGACCGTCTCAAAATTCATTGTCAATGGAGCAGCTCCAGGCTCTACATGAGTATGACACCACAAATCAGGCTGGGTTCAGCGGTTTGTAGCTTTGAGATATAGCTTTCCATGTTCACAAATTTGTTGGATTGTCCCGGACCACAGGAACAAGGTTACGTGTCCAGCGGGAATCTCTCCTCACAGCCTTGGCTTGTTTTTCTGCTTATGTTCCAATGGAAAAGAGGCACTGTTGTGAATTCTCAACAGCGGTTAGGGTTAGGAGTTTATCATGCATTTAACAGGTAGAAGTTAAAACTATTACAACTTCTAGCAAAAGAGCACCGTGCTTCAGATGGGTTTTCAACAGCTGCTTAGCAACAACAAGAGCCACAAAGAGTGCTTCTCAACCTTTTTCATATCGAGGACCCCTAATTTAGTCCACATTAGAGCCATGGACCCCTATTTGATGAGATTTTGTCTCTCGGACCCAAATCTGAGAATATTCTTATTGCTAGATATGATTTTGCCCAGAATTTCAAGACTATCTGTATTGTAGGTAGAGAGATAACAGTGAAACTAGCATCAAAAAGGTCATTCTTCTACATTCTCTAATTGTGTTAACTTCTTGTAAATGATGTAATGCTGAAGTTTAACAATTTGCTGGGGTATCCTCTGGAACCCCCTCAAGGACCCCCAGTGCTCCCCAGGCCCCACGTTGAGAATCACTGCCCTAAAGCTTCTGTTGAGCGGTACTGGTTTAAAGAAAATGAGCCCACTGAACATAAGGGCCAACCGTCTCCTACCTGTGTGGTCCAGCGTTGGTTCTTTGTGGACGGCGGGCGCTCCGTTGGTCTGGATGAGCCACTCGGCCCCCGTCCCGCTGTCTTTGTTCCATCCGCAGAACGACGAGAAGTCAAAGTTACAGGCAAACCACAGGTACTCTGCAGGAAAGACAGGGGCTGGGTCAGTCAATTAGACATTTACATTCATATTTGAGATAGAGCGCAACGGTAGAATAAGATGAACTTCCTTGATGAGGGGTCAAAAACGTAACAAATTGTCACTGTCGGATGAAAATCTCCAAGATGCCTCCGAGTTTTCAAGAACGAAGAAAAGCAGCCTTGTTTTTTAGCTTGACTGCCATGTATTTTTCAGTTTAATTCGAAAAGTAAGGACACAATTTGAGGTCCAACGGGGGTCTGAAAGGGTTCCAAAAGCCCAAGAGGTCGGAAAACTCCCTCAACCCATAAAGCAGCGCGTAATCCTTCAGTTGAGGTTAAAAGTCACCAAAATTAGAGTTATGAGGTTTTCGCATGAGAACAGGAAAATACCGCTGGAATTCCCCAAGTATTTTTTGTGAATTAGGCTAATAACCCTAAAATCCTACCTGTCACATTAATACGCCCCTGCCTGCCTGCTTCTGTAAAAACATCAAGACAGCAAACTCAAATGTTCCTGGAACTTTGAACCGGTGGGCTCAGTTCTTAAAAAGGCTGCTACGTGTCAAAGAAACTGTATGACTCACTCAGCGTTTTACACCGACTGTACAAAATACTAGGAGTGTCTACACTTTCCATGAAATAGACTGACCCGGTGAATCCAGGTGAACGCTATGATCCCTTATTGAATTCACCTATTGAATCCGCTTCAATCACAGGGACGTAGAAGAAGGAGAGGAGACATATTGAAGGAGGTATTTTAAGCCTTAGCCTTCCAAAGCTTTATCCATAGCTTATGGTCCTGCAGTTTTGCACTTTGAATGTAAACTGTGTAGCTTGTGGAAAGCGTCGTCATCACAGACAAAAGGCTCACGCAGACAGATAGGGTGAGGAGGACGGAGACAGTGGCGACCGTACAGCGTCCAGCGCCGCGGGGCATTTTCCTTTACAGTCTCCGTGAAACACAGGAACCAAGATGTCACCGCTGACAGAAAACAGCGCCAGCACATAACATATGTTTAGGATCAGGACAGAGAGAGAGAGAGAGAGAGGGAGAGAGGGAGAGAGAGAGGGAGAGAGAGAGAGAAAGAAAGGAATGGAGGGACCTTCCACAGAGAAGGGCGTGGTGCCACCAACATGCGGATGTGGCCCCCTAAAAAAAACCCAATTCCCAGACGGAGAGACAACCTACCCCCCCCACCCTCCCCTCCCCCCCCCCACCCCCCCCCCCCTCCTGCCATGCCAGCAGTAGACTGGCGGCAGCGGTTCACCACAGCATCCTCACAAATGCAGAACTCTCTTAACACTGGACATTTTGTTCCTGCGAGGGCTAATAGGATGCAGAGATGACCGTGGAACCCCCCCCCCCCCCCCCCCAACACCATCACCACCAACACACACACACACACACACACACACACACACACACACACACACACAGCTGTCTTCACGTGATGCTCTGCCTTGGCTAATTGAGACCCAAGAGGCCACTATTCTCTCTCTCTCTCTCTCTCTCTCTCTCCACCTCAGTCTACATCTCTCTCTTTTTCTTTCTTTCCCCATCTCCTCCCTCCCTGTTTCCATCTCTCTCTCTCTCTCTCTCTCTCTCTCTCTCTCTCTCTCTCTTTCTCTACCTGTTTTTTCCCTCCATGTCTTTCTTCATCTTTCTTCCCCCCTCTCTCTGTCTGTACATTCATTCCTCTCACTCTCTTACCTTCTGTCTCTCTCTAGCTCTCTCTTTCTTTGTCTCCATCTTTCTCTCTCTTTTTCACTGTTTCCATCTCTACATCTGTCTATTAATCCGCTGTCCTTCTTAGTCTTTCTCTTGCACTCTCTCTCTCTCTCTCTCTCTCCACCTCAGTCTACATCTCTCTCTTTTTCTCTTTCTTTCCCCCTCTCCTCCCTCCCTGTTTCCATCTCTCTCTCTCTCTCTCTCTCTCTCTCTCTCTATCTCTTTCTCTACCTGTTTTTTCCTTCCACATCTTTCTTCATCTTCCTTCCCCTCTCTCTCTCTGTCTGTCCATTCATTCCTCTCACTCTCTTACCTTCTGTCTCTTTCTGTCTCTCTCTACCTCTCTCTTTCTTTGTCTCCATCTTTCTCTCTCTTTTTCACTGTTTCCATCTCTACGTCTGCCTATTAATCCCTCTCTAACTCTCTCCCTCTTAGTCTTTCTCTTGCACTCTCTCTTTCTCTTTTGATTTAGTTGAATTCCCTCACCGTCTCTCTCTCTCTCTCTTTGTCTCTATCTCTCTCTTCCCCTCTGTTTCTGTCTCTATCTCTTTCTCTCTTTTTTGTTTCCAGCTCTCCCAATCTCTCTGTCTCTCTCACTCTCTTCTCCTTTCCATTTGTCTGTCTCTATCTCTCTCTCTCTGTCTGTTTCTCTCTATATATCATTTTTAATTTCTCTTCCCCTCACTTTTACTCTGTTTCTATTCACTCATCTTGCTCTCTAACCTTCTCTCTCTCTCTCTCTCTCTCTCTCTCTCTCTCTCTCTGCAATCCATTCCGTGTCAAGGCTGAATAGTATTGGGAGAGAGGTTCATTTGTGAGCTGGGGCGATGAAAAAGCCATTTACTCTCTACTTGGAAGTCAGTTTCATTGTTCTTTCCAGCCACTGTCACTGAATGATGGAGCCATTGGCTGAATTGACCCACAGATCTGGCAACCCTGTCCCGCTGCATTCATTTGTACATCTGACAGTAAAATATTCGGTTCAACTTGGCTTTAAAGCTACAGTACAATTTGGTGAGGAAAAGGGAACGAAAGAGCAATGGAGGGAAGTCAAGAGAGAGATGAGAGGAGAAGAAAAGAGAAGAGAAGAGCAGAGGAGAGAAGAGAAGAGAGGAAAGGAATGGGTAAAGAGAAAGAAAGAGCGATGTAGTTAAGATGAGACATAAAGAGATAAAAATAAAGGGGAAATGCATGAGAGGGATGGGAGAAGAAGTGCTGAAGAAGAAATTGAAAGTGAAAATGAAGAGAAATTAGGAGAAAAACGAGAAGGGATGAGAAGAGAAGACAAGAAAAAGAAAGATGAGAAGAGGAGAGAAGAGGGAAGAAAATGGGAAAAGGGAAAGAAAGAGCTGAGGAGATGAGATGAGGAGACAACGAGAGAAGAAGAGAAGAAGAGAGGGATGAGAAAAGAGGAATTTCTAAACATCCTCACCTGGTATGAAGTCCATGATGGGGTCGGACACTGTGGTTCCTCCTGCCAGACAGACGGGACAGTCAGAGGTCAGAGGTCAGAGGTCAAGCAGGCTGATGCCAACACACACTCAACAGAAATCATCACCACCCCTCCATGTAGGGCTGCACAATTATTCAAAAACTATAAAAATTGTAAAAAAAAAACATTCTACTATAATTTCCAAAAAGCAAGAGGATGTTTTTTCTTTAGAGGGAAAGATGTTTCAAACTGCTTCTAAACAAGTTCAAATCACAGAAAATGAGAAGAGATAATTGTATTCAAAGTGAGCAAATTCAAAGCATTAGCATCACAATTTTTTAAGCACTTAAGAAAGAAATCATTTAGAAAATTCTGTGGCCACACGTGTTGCACTTTATACTGCGATGGACATATTTAGCAAAAAAAGAAGAAAAAAGATGCCATAAAGGATTTTTTGTCAACATTGTGCAGCCCTTCCTCACTGTCAGGTTTTCACAGCTCAGAAACTAGAGGAGGTAAAAAGGGATTATGCATTTGACTAAGTATGCCAGTAAGAGGGAAGATGAAGGAGAATTTTACATGGGGATGAGTCAGTTACATTTTATTCAAGACAGAGAAAAATACCCAAAAACGTAAACAGAAAAAGACACTCTTAAACGAAAACTACAACACTGAGCGAGGAGATAAGACAGAATTTTTCATTCCGATGTGCTCCACTTATGTCAAAATTAGAAAGAAATAACAGAACAGTAAACAGGGAAAGGCAAGAAAAGGATGGAGAAAGGAGTAAAGGAATGAAACGTCTTCTTTCATATCACGTCTTAAAACAGACTCTCTCCAAACTTTTACAGAAATCGTTCTTTTGGCACTTTTATTCTCGCTGTATTTGCCTGTTTTACATTTCTGCAACCGTGTTTCACATCTATTTCCACATCTACTTTTTGTTTCATCGCCTGTAAGTCGGTTTTGGATTAGACAGGGGGGGGGGCGGAGAAAAGGGGGTTTACCCGTCTCCAGGTAGTAGTCGTCGTGCGTCTCGGCCTCGCCGGGACAGTCCCGCTCCCCCTCCTCACAGCCGGTAGCGGCGGTCGTGCCGGGGACGGTCACCGGCGCCGTGGTGGTCGCTCCGAACGTGGTCATGGGAAGGGTGGAGGCGAGCGGCGTGGTGGGAGGAGGCGGAGTGGTGGGCTCTGGAGAGGAGGAGAGACGGATGAAGGGAAGATAAACAAGGGAGAGGGAGGATGAAAGAGGTAGATGGAGAGAGGGAGAGAGATGGAGAGAGAGAGAGAAGGACAGGGAGAGGATTAGGAGCCAAATCTTGAAAGTGAGATGTCGTCACCAAACCCCAAAGTTAAACCATCTGGAAGCTCTCTCTCTCTCTCTCTCTCTCTCTCTCTCTCTCTCTCCATCTCTCTCTCTCTCTATTAATCCCTCTCTAACTCTCTCCCTCTTAGTCTTTCTCTTGTACTCTCTCTTTCTCTTTTGATTCAGTTCAATTGCCTTACCCTCTCTCTCTCTCTCTCTTTGTCTCTCCATCTCTCTCTTTGTCTCTGTTTCTGTCTCCATCTCTTTCTATCTCTCTTTTTGTTTCCATCTCTCTATAATCTTGAAAGTAAGATGTGGTCTCCAACCCCAAAGTTAAACCACCATTCCTGATTGGATTAAAGTAATAATCGGCGACATTTTCATTTCATATCAATAAATGTCCATATTTCTGCTCTCCATTGCTTGCTCCATTGTTTGTAATAAACAGAAGAAGAAGAACTGGACAAAGAAAAGAGCGCCACCTACAGGAACAGAATACCCAAGCCCCGCCCACACTGTTTGATTGACAGGTGATCTGAGGGAAGTGCAGTGCAGAAACACCACAGCGATGAGCGCTTAGCAACAAAGATGGAGACTAAATAAAGAACTCTAGGATCTCGTGGATTACCACCACAAGGTTTATCCATGTTTGTTTGCTTTTACACACCAGCTGATCCCCGGTGCCTCGGTTTGTGTAAAGTTTGGTAATCCGGTAATACGAGCTACCGGGGGCTGGAGGGTGGCTGCTGATAGCTGGATACCAGCTGCTGGCAGGTGACAAGGGGAAGTAGCCGGCTTCATGCATGAATTTTTACGCTTTCTGCTGCAGTTTTTCCATCCTATGACTGGCGATCAGTGTGATTTGAACGACTACATTTTGAGAAAACGCTAATGTTCGGAGGACTGTCTCATTCAGACGGGACTGGCTGCTTTAACTCCTTGCTAGAGCAGTCCTGGGACATGAAGTTTGAAATGTTCCTGTTTTTATTCACTTCATAACTGTTAATCCTGTGAGTAATAAGAAGTAAGAAGCAATTTACAGATTAGAGGTGTTTTTTTTATCACAGTAAAATAATGATGGCTTGTTAAATTCTACCAAGACAGATAGCGTGGATGTGTGTTTATGGACAGGGAGCAAACTGAACTTGACGCATATGTATGTAAAAATCACAGATGGACTGAAAGTAATTAAGCTTCGTAAGAGAACGTGTTTGCAATATTTTGAGTAGGCAGGGGGTTTGAATTCAGGTCGGTGTAGATGGAAGCAGAGCGGAAACTAACTTTTGCATCAACTGGCAGCAAGATTCGAAATTTCACGAATCAATTCAACATCTTCGCTGCCAAAGCAATTTTTATAAGACGAAAAAATCTGACTGGACACAGACTGACAACCCAACAAAATGACTAATAGAAGTGACTGAGTTTGTCTCTCCCTTGTGTTCATATGAAGTTTTGATCCATAATAGAACTGAGGAACTGGCTGTATGTATATTATATTTATGTCTATTTACTTAATTAACAAAACTGCTTCAGGGATTTCTGAGTTTCTGAGTTATACAATAAATCAAAATGAACTCCTAGTGAATTGATCTTGTACCTTACTTACTTTAAAAGGGTTTTTGATATTAACTTTGATACTTTATGGTGTGAAATGGGCTTGTTTGGCTGTCAAGAGCTCTTGAGATCAAAGCTTTATCATTATGTACGTTAATCAGGCTGATAAGAAGCCCGAGCAACCATCAAGGTACCAGAAGGCTGTGATTTGGATAATTGGGCATGATTGCCAATGTGTGTGTGTGTGTGTGTGTGTGTGTGTTTGTAGATGTGCAGGCGAATCAGAGTATATGTGCATGTATTTTGTGTGTTTTGTGTGTAGTTGTGTGATGCCTGTGTGGATGTTTAATGTGTGTGGGCATGTGGGAGTGCGTGTGTGTGTGTATGTGTGTGTGCTCTAACCAGTCTGTTTGAAGTGTCTCAGTGTGTGTCTGAGTCTTGTCTCCTGAGAGAGAGAGAGAGAGAGAAAACGAGAGAAAGTGTGTGTGTATATATATGTGTGTGTGTGTGTGTGTGTGTGTGTTCTCTTTGTTCTCTCCTTTTGAAGTGAAACTGTGTTGATCTGGGACAGAAAGAGACGAGCTGCAGCGAATACCACTCTCTCCTTTTTTCTTCTCTTTCACTCCTCTCACCTCCTCTCCGCACACACACACACACACACACACACACACACACACACACACATACTCTTGTCTCTCCTCTCCTTTTCCCATAATTTCCTTTCCTTTCCTTTCTCTCTCTCACACACACACACACACACACACACACACACACTCTTGTCTCTCCTCTCCACTCCTTTTCCCATCATTTCCTTTCCTTTCCTTTCTTTCCTTTACCCTCTCTCTCTCTTTCTCTCTCATACACACACACACACACACACACACACCCCTCTCTCCTCGTCTACGCTGCAGTCTGGCCTGTTTTAGCTGATTCTTATCATTCTCCCTACAGGGCAACCAGATACTCGAACCAGACCAGAGAGCCTCCATCCTCTCTCCCTCCCTTCCTCCCTTCCTCCCTTCCTCCCTTCCTCCCTTCCTCCCTCCCCTACTGTGAGAGGCCGACCCCTCCCTCCTCACACACACACACACACACACACGCACACACACACACACACACACAGAGTAGAGATAGTCGCCTGCCCTGGCATGCGTCAGCCTTTTCTATGCTCGCTCTCCCCTCTCTCTCATTTCACCAAACACTTGAGATAAGCAGCCTGAAGAGTAAGCAGTTTACTGTTTAATGATGGACTGACTGACTGGTTTACTGACTGACTGGTTTACTGACTGACTGGTTTACTGACTGACTGACTGACTGGTTTACTGTCTGAATGACTGACTGGTTTACTGACTGACTGACTGACTGACTGACTGGTTTACTGACTGACTGTCTGACTGACTGACTGACTGACTGACTGACTGACTGACTGACTGGTTTACTGTCTGAATGACTGACTGGTTTACTGACTGACTGACTGACTGACTGACTGACTGACTGACTGACTGACTGGTTTACTGTCTGAATGACTGACTGGTTTACTGACTGACTGACTGACTGACTGACTGACTGACTGACTGACTGGTTTACTGTCTGAATGACTGACTGGTTTACTGACTGACTGACTGACTGACTGATTGGTTTACTGACTAAGTGACTGTCTGATCGAATGACTGGTTGTCTGACTGACTGACTGATTACCTAATTGAATGACTGGCTGATTGACTGACTTGCTTACTGACTGACTGACTGACTGACTGACTAACTAGCTAACTGATTTATTGACTAACTGACTGAATGACTGGTTGCCTGATTGACTGGCTGGTTATCTGTCTGACTGACAGAATCAGTTAGCTGAGTAGCTAACTGGTTTATTGACTGACTGACTGACTGGTTGACTGACTGACTGACTGGTTGCCTGAACAACTGACTGGCTAATTGCTTTACTGACTGACTGACTGACTGACTGACTGGTTTACTGTCTGAATGACTGACTGGTTTACTGACTGACTGACTGACTGACTGATTGGTTTACTGACTAAGTGACTGTCTGATCGAATGACTGGTTGCCTGACTGACTGTCTGGTTATCTGTCTGACTGACAGAATCAGTTAGCTGAGTAGCTAACTGGTTTATTGACTGACTGACTGACTGGTTGACTGACTGGCTGACTGGTTGACTGACTGACTGACTAGTTGACTGACTGACTGACTGGTTGACTGACTGGCTGACAGGAAGCAAACTGACAAACTAATATAAAACCACAGTGACTGTCGTCTTCCTGAGCCACAACACACTCAGCTGTGATCCTGAGTGTTTTGACTGGTAAATGTGAAGCAGCGTTTCATTCAGCTGAGTTTCATTTAGTATTATTTCCTGTGGTTCATGACAGTCCGCTCCGCTCACAACCAAGAACAACTCTCCCACCGCCAGAAACCACAGGAGCGCTCCCCTTTAATATCGGCCGCAGCGAAATACGCTGATATTAAATGTAATATGCTGAGACAAATTGCCGCAGGGAGGACGGTTAAGTTTTCCAGTGCAGTCTAATCGAATCTCAACTCGCCCTACTTGCTGTTGGTTGCATGTAATGTTGGCAATCAAGGAACCTAAGGCTGTTCTTCTGATGCACTCACCGGAAGTTTCTCTGGATAACAGCTAAAGTTAGATGTCTAAAATGTAAATGTAAAAAATATAAACGTAAACTGAGACTACACATTTATATTTACATGTCAGGCGTTATGTGACGGACTTATCCAGAGTGACTTACAGTGGCTGCAAAAACAGAATAATAATAATAATAATAATTCTTAAGCTGATGATACACATAAATACATAAATTTTTAGGGCAAATTTGGCGCAAAATTTGCCGGCAAAGGGCAATTATGAGTATGAGTGACTGGGCAGTTGGAGGAGTGAATATGATGAAATAACATACTGCTGTTATCTCTGTCATCTTCTTTTCCAAAATGTAATAATTTCATAATTTTATCGAGTTTATCCACTACAATTTCATAATGTGTGGATTATAGACTTACATATGGGTCTGTTTTGTTAAATTTGCCCTAAAACTTTGCCTGTGTATCATCACTTTTAGATCAGCAGCATAACATGTGTACTGCTTTTATCATTGAAATTTTTATGTAAAGCACTTTGTAAACTCTGCTTTTTGATAAGTGCTTTACAAATAAAGTCTATTATATTATCATTATAAAAGGAACCAATAGTAAGTAGTGCTAAGGCAGTAGATATGACAAACCAAGGGCCCAAACACTATATATTCCTTTCTGAAACTAAGTGTCATTGCTCGACATTTAAAAAATACAGATGAATGAATCTGTTAAGACGACATGGAGCAGCTGACTTCAAGTATTTACCACATTTATAGCGGAGACACATTGAGGTAAATGGGACTCACCCTCCAGCTCACACCCCAGCAGCTCCAGCCGGAGGCCCAGGCCCTCGTTGGTGGCCCTCTCTGGGTAGATCCTGACGAAGCGGGTCAGCAGGGGGCCCACGGCCCTCAGCTCCGGCGTGTCGTGGTTCTGGTTCCCTGTGAAGATCTGCGGGAGAAGACAGAGACGGGCAGGTCAGGGTTAACTCTGTTTGTCTTGGAAGTGAATCGAGTTTTATTGGAGTTCTTCTCACCATAATTAGCCACTTAGAGAACTCTACCAGAGCGATAATTTTATTACAACGCATTTTACAATTAAGTAACTGCGTGTTTGCGGGGGTTTTTATATATTATGTGAGGAAGAGATGTAATGAGAGGCACTAAAGTCGCAAAACACAACGACTGATCCGACCTGGGGCCAAACGCTGGCTGCAGATAATCCTTTGTGTTCGTTTTTTACTGCTCAGAGCACCAGATGGGTGGAGTTTACAGGGCGCCTGCAAATGTCATCAAGGTACATCTAAGACTTTTCAAGACCTTTGTAATGCCAGTTTGAATGAAATATAAGACAAATTTCGCAAATGAAATGAACATAAAACTGAAAAAAAACTTTTGTCCTGTCAGAGGGCCTGCAGACTCTAAAACTGAATTGAAGACTTAATGCTGTATTTAACAGTATTCAAGGACTTTTGAGGCCTTGAATTTAGATAATCAAATTCAAGACATGTTTAGACTTTTGTTTACTTCATCAGGACAATTCAGATAGTGTCAGGTAAATGATCAATCACAGACAAATAGACAATATTGACTTTCAAATACTTTCCTGCAATTGTCTGCGATTAAACTTTCTTGCACTCACTGCACTATCCTCTGAGGCAAACCCCATCCATCTGGCACCGACAAGGATAAAACATAACATGTATTTGCACTTTACTGTTTGATCTGGGTCTGCTTCTAATGTAACACCGGTCTGTTTGATAAGAAATTGAAACAAAATGAGGGGCGAAGAGAAAAAAGAACAAGCCAGGAAATCAGAGCCAGAGTCTCGATCCTTTCATATTTCTGACATGGAAGCAGCACAGATGAAAACGGTTACGCTCACACTGGGAGCCAAGTAGCAGGACAGCAAACACACCACACACACACTCCTGCCAGGCCGAGCAGCTGAGGTTTCCCTCTCTGCTGGCTTCAGGGTCAAAGGCTCCAGTGAGGCATTGTGTGGATGCAGTTAAGATGTGACTGTTTGTGTGTGTGTGTGTGTGTGTGTGTGTAAGAGAGAGAGAGAATGTGTATTTGTGCTTTTACAGTAATACACCAAATCTTTAGGAGATTGGCCCATTGGTTTAGTGATGACATAAACATAAACACCAAAATCATCCATGTGTCCCTGGTAGATAATTTGCTCTTGTGCTCCATGCTAACACTTTAGCATTATTAACACTATGTTGAGTGATAGTAGGCCACTAGCATTATCTCAAAAGTGATGAAACGATGATAAAGCTAAATGGTAAGTCATCTGAAATGATATGTGGCTATGGCTGGAGATTGGTTAAATTTGACACAAAATATGATAGAAAATGAATGGATTGTTTCAAACTACCAGGGACTACTTTGCCTGTTTTATATAGGAAATGAATGTGGCGGTACATCAGCTGTGTGGAGCTAATGCTAATTCATTTTTAAACTTTATGAATCTACACGCCACTAACAACTTTGAATTACTAAAAAGCTCAGTCTTCTTACTAGTGGCTTGCTGTCAATCAACACAGTGTATGTTAATGTGTTAGCATGTAGCACCAGAGCTAATGATGGACCAGGACACATGTGTGATTTTGGTGTCTCTCATGTTCTCATCTCTGAACAGGGAAGTTGACCAGCGGGCCGATCTCCTAAAAACTCGGTGTATTCCTTTAATTGTGTGTGTGTGTGTGTGTGTGTGTGTGTGTGCATGCATGTGTCTATATGTGTGTGTGACATTCAGTGCATTCATTTGTGTGCACTCATACATGTCCACATATATGCATGTACATGTGAGTGCCTATGTGTGTTCTTGTGTGTGTGTGTATGCGCACTTTTACATATGTTCTGTATATATGCACTCATATATATACATGAGTGTGTGTGTGCTTGCGTGTATGAACGCACTAACACGTGTATGAATGCACTCATATTTATGCATGAGTATGTGTGTGTGTGTGTGTGTGTGTGTGTGTGTCCAGGCATGTATGAACCACATGTACCACCAGGGCCTCACTGAGCCTTCCTGTCTTGTCTTTTGAAGCGGGTTTATAAAAAGACACAGGAAACGGGCCAGAGAGCCAGAGAGAAGGGACAGAGGAGCGTCTGCATCTCCGTCTGCACCGAATCAGCAGGAGTCCGCCGGCTCGCCCCGTCGCCGGCCCTGCCATCTGGAACGCATAGAGGAGGATGTCGCACCAACAGGGCCGGTCCAGGCGGAGGAAGCGGGGGTTTTTTTTGTTTTTTTTTTGGGAAGAAATGAAATGAATTTCCTCTCGGGGATCAGAGAGGGAATCGCTTTAATCGCCGAGAGGGGTCGGGAACCGAGACCGACGGGTTCTAATGTTTCCACAGAGCCGAAAGGATCGAGAGACGCTCGCCGTATCACCGCTGTGGTGTTTCTGCAATGCTCCTCCCCGGAGATCACCTGTCAATCAAACAGTGTGGGCGGGACTCTGACGATATTCTGTTGATGCAGTTTGAGTTTCTCTTTTCTTTGTCTGTTCAGCCATGGTGGCTATCACTGCTCATGCTAACTACCCAGTTCTTCTTCTTCTGTTTATTCCCAAAAAACACAGTTGCTAAACTGAACACACATTCTGCACTGCAAAAAACATCCATCTTAACAAGTCATTTAGTCTCATATTCAGCCTTCAAATCTTATTTTTCTTAAACCAAGAGAAAATTTCTGCCAGTGAGATAACTCCTCTTGTTTCTAATGCAGGTTCTCTTGTTTCAGGAATTTTCTAGAAATGAGTGTCAGTATGTTGAAACAAGTCAGAATAAGACAGATCACTGCACTGCTATCAAGAAAATGACTCTTGATTCTACAAAATTCTTGAAGTTGTATTGGAAACAAGTGAAATGATCAAACCCCATTGGCAGATTTTTTCACTTATTTTAAGAAAACTATGATTTGAGGACTCAATAATGGACTAAATGACTTGTTAAGATGGAGATATTTTGCTGTGTGCTACCTGAGCATCACTATGTTGCATCACCAACTCACAGCCACTCGCATTCACAGTGTACAGTTATGTGATGTGTGCAGTTTTGTAGTCAAAGTGACTGAGACAATAATAAGACTGTATGGTATGAACACTTAAAGGGGTAATAAGTAAGATTTTTACTGTTCCATAGCACAAAATGACCATAATATATTTAAATGTATTTCAAAGTCAATTTCTTGCCTGTACTCTGTTCTGGAACAAAAAGTGTTTTTAATCTTTTCAATCACTTCAGGTACAGGCTTCATATTTTCGGGGGTCCTATTAAGGTAATACATATAAAAAAGGAACCGATAAGGGAATCGTTAGGGAATCAACACTGATACGATCTTATCGGTTCCCAGCCCTATCACAGTTTTATGATAAATACACAGGAAGGAGTGTTGGCGGCGTCGGTGCGGCAGCGTAGTGACAGCAGAGCTTCACAGTGCATACTAACACACATGGTGCGAGGATAACAGGACCTCGCATCCAGTGAGAAGGACAGCGCCGAGCCGGAGCGAAGCAGCGAAAGGAGAAATCAATCAGCAAGTGAGAGGTGAAGTGATAAATAAATGAATGTGTGTGTGGTCTGGTATAGCTCGGTGGATGGAGCGAAGCACAAACACCGAGTTCACTGTGCTTTCTTTGCCTCATTAAGTTATACAGCGATTATTTTACACACACTAACAATGCTGTAATCCATACTTTTCATTTATACACTCAATTTAACATGTTCCGGTGTTGGAATTGTCAGTTGTGTATCTTTATATAACTCCCAATTTGCTATATTTTTGTTT
Source organism: Centroberyx gerrardi (assembly GCF_048128805.1). Lineage (NCBI taxonomy): Eukaryota > Metazoa > Chordata > Actinopteri > Beryciformes > Berycidae > Centroberyx > Centroberyx gerrardi. The sequence goes on from NC_136009.1 coordinate 25,645,308, forward strand.
AAACTCTATTTTTCTGTTTCAACTCTATTTTTCTTTGCTCTATCCTGTTACTATTTGGTGAAAACGACCCAGTTTCTCCACGGCAATCATGAAAGTTTCATCTTTCCTTATCTTATCATGTTTTTCTTTACTGTATCCTGTTACTATTTGCTGAAAACGACCCAGTTTCTCCACGGCAATCATCAAAGTTTCATCTTTCCTTATCTTACCATGTTTTTCTTTTCAGTTGTGTATCTTTATATAACTCCCAATTTGCTATATTTTTGTTTAAACTCTATTTTTCTGTTTCTACTCTATTTTTCTTTGCTCTATCCTGTTACTATTTGCTGAAAACGACCCAGTTTCTCCACGGCAATCATCAAAGTTTCATCTTTCCTTATCTTATCATGTTTTTCTTTGCTCTATCCTGTTACTATTTGCTGAAAACGACCCAGTTTCTCCACGGCAATCATCAAAGTTTCATCTTTCCTTATCTTATCATGTTTTTCTTTTCAGTTGTGTATCTTTATATAACTCTCAATTTGCTATATTTTTGTTTAAACTCTATTTTTCTGTTTCAACTCTATTTTTCTTTGCTCTATCCTGTTACTATTTGCTGAAAACGACGCAGTTTCCCCACAGCAATCATCAAAGTTTCGCCTTTCCTCATGGTGAAAGAGGGGAATTCAGAAAAAAGCATCCGCCAAACGGCATAGTTACGTTCCACCAAACGGCACAGATATGAATAGCAGTCTGTAATTTTGGTGCCAAGCGCTGCATTACAGGAGCGGTGTTGTGGCTGCTTCAGCAGTAGTTTGATAGCTTCCAGGAATTACAGTAAGAGGAGGTTTACTTTCATGTCAACAGCCTTTTATCTGGCTACCCCATAATTCACTTCTCATTGATCTGGACTGGCCTGCATCACCATGCTGCCACTGCTGAATGAGAGAGAGAGAGAGAGCGGGTGGATATGACTGTGAGATAAAGAAAGAGACAGAATGTGACGGGAAGCCAAATGTGTTTTTGAAAGAAGTGGACGTAAAAAAAATGGCAGCATTTCACGGTCGGAGTTGAGCTCGGAACGGTCGAGCTTGGAAGTTTGAGGCTCCGCATGGGTTCAGAGTAGTTTTGAGAAAGTTTTCCAATCCAATATAAATCAAATAATAATATAAATGGGCAATGAATACAATTTTTACCGCCCCATAGCACGAAATGAGCATAATATATCTGTGGGGGGGTTGAGAGGGTTATTGGCCAGGTGCTGAGATTCAAAATTTACTTTCCTCTCCATACTCTCTCTCCTTTAGAACAAAAACTCCCAAACACTCCCAACATTGTTGCTGTACCTCCTCTAAAAACCCCCTTAATGCCATTTGGCCCCTTATCAGTTACTGTCTAAACAGCTGCCGAGCCGTCTGCTGTCCCGACACAAACACAAACACAAACACAAAGCCTGACAGGCTGACCAACCTTGGGCCTGGTGGTGTTGTCCTCCTTGACCATGGTCCACTCGTCTCCGTCCAGGCTGTGTCCCACCTTAAACCTCTTCATGAAGACGTTCCTGTCGCGGTGTTTCCCCCCCTGGATCACCACGCCGCTCACCAGCTTGTCCTGGCCCAGGTCCACCTGCAAGGGAGCATGGGAGAGGGGACGGTAGGTTAAGGTTAACAGGCAAACTGACTGACTGACTGACTGACTTATCAACTGACTGGGTAATGGCTGACAGATTGTATACTGGTGTATTTGATTGATCAGTACAAATATACCAATATACAGGGACTATCTGGATTTACATTGGTGCTATCTGAGCATTGCACCATGGGTGTAAAAGTCAAACACAGTAACCTGATCATCCTCTACTTCTCTGGAAAAACAAAAGACAAAGGAAATGAGGTAGGAGGTATATGGTAGTTTAAAGTATGGTGGCATGGATCCACATAAAGGCATGTGATTTTACAACACCGCTGTCAATGATATTCAATTTGAAAGTGAAGTCAGTTTGAAATTTTTTTGAATGACTTGAATGAAGACATTAAAGAATTTTCACTAGAAATTGGATGAGAATAGTGAGAATTGAGAATTTCTAATGACCATTTCATTAAAAAAAGATACCACATCCATGTCTAATTTATACTGAAAAAAGTAAATTCCATCAAATAATGTATTTTTTATTGATCCTTGTAGGGAAATTTGTTGTTCACTTGCAGTGATGAACATTAGGGACGTTCCTGGAGCTGGTAGGGATTCAGTGTCTCGCTCAAGGACACTTCAGTGGGGTGGAAGCTTGCCGACATGGGGCTAACTACTGGGCCCCTGCTGCTCCAGTATTATATCATGATATTTTCACCGTGTCCCCCAGTCCCAGCTGTAAGCCCACCTGTAGCCACTCATTCCTGAAGGGCTGCTTGGTCTGTTGCTGGGTCCAGCCGGACCTCCCGGTCAGGAGGCGGGCGTTCTCGGCCACCCAGCCCCGGTCGGCGTGCGACGAGGCGCTGATCTGGGCGTCAGAGATCTGACCCGACACCATCCCCAGCATCCCTGAACACGGGTAGTCTGTAGAGAGAGAGAGAGAGAGAGAGAGAGAGAGAGAGAGGGAGAGAGAGCGTACGGTGAGGAAGGTCAGTGCCGTTCTTTGCCTCGTCACCTGCTTGGTGGGCGGTTTGAGTTAATGTCTAAACTCAAGAGTAAAAGCACCAGAGACTCATTTATTCTCACTTGAATTAGATTGCTTCATTTGCACATGAAATGATGCAGCCTCTTGTGTCTGTATAAGCACTTAGTTTGATGATTGACTTCTTATTGCACTGTTGTGAGCCTGACTCCCTGTCTGCTTATCAACTGATGATTACACCTACTGTGTTTTTACTGATACCACTACTGATACCACTACTGATACCACTACTGCTATTAGTACTGATACCACTACTGCTATTAGTACTGCTACTACTTCTACCACTACTACTGCTACTTCTACTGCTATTATTACTGCTGCTACTGCTACTACTACAACTACTACTAGTACTACTGCTACTACTACTACTACTACTACTACTACTACTAGTACTACTACTGCTTCTATTACTACTACTACTACTACTACTGCTACTACTAGTACTACTGCTTCTACTACTACTACTACTACTACTACTACTACTACTACTGCTACTACTACTAGTACTGCCACTACTTCTACCACTACTACTGCTGCTACTACTGCTACTACTACCAGTTCTATTACTACTACTACTACTACCATTACAGTAGTAGTAGGGGGCAATTTGTGATGATTGATTAATGATTGATTAATTGCTATATTGCACACAGTGTAATTAGGAATTTGCTTCTTTGCATGTCCCTCTGAGAAACGCATATCACATCATACACATTTCACTAGCGAGGTTAGAAGTCAGGGGTTCAGTGTCTTGCTCAGTGTCTTTTTGACAGTAATAGATACGGTTGGTGGGATCAAATGTGTGACCTCACAGTTACGGAACGGTCTCACAGTAATAAAAACATACTAAATCCATGATGAATGCGGGACGGTGGGAGAATTTAGCCGCGCTTCATTTAGTTTTCTTGGAAAACAAGAAAACGTAATGAAATGCATTAATACTTGGAACGAGATAATCTGTTCATTGTGAGCCAAGTTAAATCCATTATCCAAAACAAGCTAAATCTAATATCCGGCCCCGAAACAATCGAACCCTCAGTGCGATGTTTGTGTATCAAAGCGCTACATTTCACAAATGCTTCCAGAGTTATGTCTGGCGCTTACCGGCAGTTCCTGTGGATGTAAATTCCTCCACAATGTGAGATCCATTGTGATTTGGTTTTACAACTGCTCAATGTTCTTTATGGAAACCCCCTCTGTGTGTGTGTGTGTGTGTGTGTGTGTGTGTGTGTTCTTGTATTTCTGTATTTTATGAGCACCAAATGGCCTCACAAGAATAGAAAGATGAGGAAAATGGTCACGTTGGGGGACTTTCCTTTGCTTTTTTGCCGTTCCTCACTTCGTTAAATTTATAGTTAGGATTTGGGTTTTACGGTTAAGATTAGAGTTAGGATTAGGTTTAAATTAGGGTAAAGGTAGTTAGTTAAGGGGTTAGGACTTGGGTTTAGGGTTAAGATTAGGATTAAGTTAAGGTTAAGGGTTAGGGAATGAGTGTAGTCAATGAAGGTCCTCACAAGTGTAGTAATACAAATGTATGTATGCGTATTTGTGTGTGTCATGTTTTTATCTGTGGCGATCAATGCGTTTCTACATGAAATGACTGCCTACCACACACACACACACACACACAAACATACATGCTCTCCTGCATGATTTCCCGTTAATGTGTGTGCATGATAACCAGGTGGAGGCCACACACACACACACACACACACACACAGTCAGTTTCCCGGCTGCGTCGTTATATTCCCTCACCTGTGTCTAGCGCTCTGCAGCCTGGTCTTCTATGACTAAGAGCCTAATATCTACTTCATGGAGCTCTCCTACTGTGAGAGTTGCTTGTAGCGCATCAAGGACTCGGGTTTATATAATGTTAGAGGATGAATAATGAGTCAGCTTGATTTTCCACCGCTCCTCTGTAATGAATAACCGTGTCCTTCTGTGGGAGTTTTGCGCTCGCCTTGGAAGCGGTGATTATTTTAAATCAACAGAGGAGCTGCAGGAGATTCTCATCCAGCAGCCAAGGAGACGCGAGGCTGATTCACGACACGATGTCATTACAGGACGAGTGTGTGTAACTGAGTGCAGGCTCTGAAATGAACGTTTTGGTTATATTGAGTACTGTTGCACTTCATGATGAATTACAATAAATATTCATAAGTTTAAATTTAACACACAGAACCTGATTCTGTACATGAATTAGCACTAAAAACAGGTGATGTGACATATTTCTATGAAAAACGACTGGTAAAAATGATGCTTGACAGGTATTTGTTTTTAGTTTACAAGCCTTTTGCAGGTGAACCAATTCGGGCACTGTGAGTGTATGCATAGTGTGTGTGTGTGTGTGTGTGTGTGTGTTTGGTGTGTAGAAATGATACAGTATTTGCCCACATAGCCCTTATTGCCATATGCTGACAAGTAGTCAGTGAGCTGGTGAATCCTCTGTCTTTGCATCTGTTTACATCCTTTTCTGTAGTTTTTTAGAAAGTAGATGTAAAAGAGAGAAATCAAATGTGTGTGTGTGTGTGTGCATGCGTCTACACTGCATATATGTGTGTGTGGGTTAGATTAGATTAGATTTAGATTACATGAAACTTTAATGATCTTAATGATCCCCGTGGGGACGCTGTGGGGGCGCATTAATCAGAAAATGTAATGTAGGAATGAAAATATGCAAAGTCTTCCAGTACTAGCAGGATGTGCAATATAACAGCAGCAGTATCTGTGGAGTTGTGCATTATGAAAAGGGGGAAAATTATTAAAAAGTGTGTGTATGTGTGTGTGTGTGTGTGTGGCTTAAATTAACTTTTTGGCTCATCTGCCAATGGCTGGTAAACTGAAGAAATTACCTGCCAGGAAACTTTTTTACCGACCTAACTAATATACATTTTTCATAGAAATATGTCTCCCTAGCCACTTTCAGTGCTATTTTGGATATAGAATCTGGTACTGTGTGTTAATTAAAACTTGCTCACTCATGAATCAAGATGGTAAGATGTGTGTGTGGCTATACATTATGTACAGTATGTGTGTGTGTGTGTGTGTGTGTGTAAGTACCTGAGGTTCTGCAGCCGTAGATCTCGAAGCGCATGCAGATGCCTTGCTCCCAGGACATGGGCCGGATGCGGATGTAGCGAGCCAGAGTCTGCTTGGGCAGGAAGGACCGGGCCTCGTCTGTCGGGTTGTGGTTCCCCTGGAAGATCTGACGGGACACACAATAAGAGACGCATTACTTCAAGATCAAGATTGTTTATTTCTACAGCCTCCATTACTGCTTCAATCACTTCGTTACTCTTACTTCTGCTACTGCTATGATCTCCTCTACTGCTATAAACTGATAGTACTACTACTTTCTGTACAATATTGTACCTGCTGATGAAAGTGATTCTGATTTAGTACTGCGGAGAACTGTTGGTTACTGCAGACCTTCAATGCGCTCACTTAATTCAGTCAAAGCTCAGATTAGCTGTCAACCACCCTCAGCCTTGGAAAATATTGACTGAGCTATCGACCGGGCTCGTCCCTCCCCATCGATTAGAGCGCAGCCTCCTTCATTACTCATCAATAATAGATGGTTATGGGTTGTTGTGACATAAACGACTCGTCATCATCACCTTCTGTTTGGAGCCCTCCTTCACGGTGACCCAGTCCTCCCCGTTGGAGCTCAGGTCCACTTTGTAGGAGCGGACAAAGTAGTGCTTCTTGGTCTCTTTTGAGATCGCTCCCTGCGTCCCGACGGCCGAGACGAAGCGGAGAAATCCCAGATCCACCTGGAGACACAGTGAACACCGGGACAGGTCAGTGGAGACATAGCAGTCTAGAGGTTAGAGAAGTGGATTTGTGACTGGAGGGTTGTTGGTTATAATTCCCGGGTCTGCTGGGAAAATCTGGATGGAGGAAACGAATTAGAAACGCTTTCCCCTCCCTCAACAAGGAACTTAAAGCATAACTCCAGGCATTTTTGCCTTGGACCCTATTTTCCCATCACTTTTCATCATACTGATTGATTCTGACCAAAATCTTATCAGTTACATAACTACAGAGCTACTTACATCTTTCTTTCCTGGGTAGTGGAAACTTCAAAAATCAACCCCCAAAATCACCCAAAGCATGCTTTTTTGGGTTTTTTTTCAAGATATTAGCACCCACTCTGTCATGAGACATTCATATATTTAATTTTCAGTTTATCCATGACAACTTTCACTATGTATTTTGCACTACTTTACACAGCGGGACATGCAGACAGGCTGTCACAGCCAGATGGCAAAGACACAACAAGGAAGTCCAAGGTGGCATGAAATCTGTACAAGAAAGGACTTGAGATAATTTTTCATTTACATCTTTTTACCAACATGTCTCATTACAGAGTGAACAATCAGTGTGTTGAAAAAGACGGGCTTTGTGTGCTTTTGGTGGTTGAGTTTCGGAGTGTCCTTTGGCCTTATAGGACTACTGTATTGAATTGGAGAGCCATGCATCCAGGAAAGCAAGATGGAATTAGCTCTGTATTGAAGCAATTGATGAGATTTTGGTCAGAATTGACTGGTATGATGATACGAAAATAGGGTCTGTATGAAGATGGGAAAATAGGATCCAGGTTGAAAATGGATGGAGTTGTTTTAACCCCAAACTGCTCCAGTGTAAGATGAATAAGAAGCAGTTTTCTTGTTGAAAAGGAGCATGCATGCTTCACAAACCTTCTTTAGATAAATAAAGGTTAAAAAAAAAAAAGATTTGATTTGCTTTGGAGATAAGCCTCAAACACAAAGAGAAGAAAATCACAGAAAACATGACAAATTCAGTTCAGGTGTGCTGGATGATGTTTCACGTGAAGCGTATGGGAAACAAGAGCCCAGATCTCATTAATTATACCGTGATCCGGTCCGTAAGTAGACAGAGAAAAATCAGAGAGGCACGCCGGAGAGATCGGCAGTCCCATTTATCTGACGGCCCGCTGTCTATCACACAACTAAGAACTTTACAGGAACATTATGCAATGAAGGAACATTATGCAATATACATCACTAGGAAAGTGCTGACAAGTGTTCTCAGTAGTAAGTACCCTCTTCAATCATTTTCTCTTCAAATAACACTTAAAGCTTTGTGAGATGAAGTGCTGACAGCTGAAATAGTTTTAAAAATCCCCTTGATCGTTTTCGCTTCCGTTGTGGCTCCCATGTAAAACCCAATAGTGTTTTCTGATTAAAAATGGATTATATATGCACAGTAGAGAGGATGGGAATGGTAAAAACATTGTGTAACAGCATTATTAGGAGGTGTGGACTTATAATGATCTATCTATCTATCTAGGCATATCTTTTGTGCTTCCTTTTACTCACTGCCATTTTATGTATGTATTCATGTATATATGTATATTTTCTCATTATCTACAACACAATCTAATCGTAAGATGGGACAGAGATGGTGGGTGACATGTGGTTAAAGTCACGAGTTGAATTCAAACCCATCAAGTCACGAATACATGGTGGTATTCAGCGCCTCGGGCTGCTGAACCGCAAGGATGTCCAACAGAATCTGTTTTCTGAGATACTGAGGGGCGTGTGTGACGTCAGACTCAATCAGAGCATGCCAGACATTGTGTGTGTGTGTGTGTGTGTGTGTGTGTGTGTGCGTGTGTGTGTGAATCAGCTCAGGACCAATTTTACGGTTGTCCGCCTGCATCACTAATGAGTAGCCTAGTGTGTGACCCATGTGTGCGTATGTGTGTGTGTGTGTGTGTGTGTGTGTGTGGGGTGGAGGGGTGGGGGTGGGGGGGTGGGGGGTTGGTGTTTGTGTGTGTTTAACCCTCTAGGTCATGAGGTTGTGTTAGACTAACCCCAGATTCTACAGCAGAGGCTGTGAGTAAATAATGGTGAAATATATAATGGGCCAGAACTAACAGAAAACAGTTATGGTGTAACATTATAAGTTGAAGTGAATGAAGTGGTTACTGTGACACAGTAAACTGTCTTGTCTTTAGCCCTAGTCTCTCCTCCAAAACACTCTGCTTATGTAATGTTAGCTATTATGCAAGTCAGATGTGTTTACAACAAGATAATGATGGTTAGCTGACCAGATGCTATGGTTAGCTAGCTAACAAGCTGCCATTATCTAAACACAAAATCGGTCAGATCTGGCAAAATGATCGGTTCCCAGTCAAAATGAGCACAGAAATTAACCAGCTGTATCCCATAATGTTGAGATGGCCAAGTCAGAAGTTCAGAAATGCAATCAGCTGTTCTCAGTCATTGCTGACTCCAATATGGCCGCCTGCCAGAGGGCGTGATATGTCAACTGAAAGCTCTCCATAGCCTCTGTACATCCAGGATATTCAGGCCTAAAGAAGACGCATGTAAACTGGCATAAAATCAACCCAACAGATGAAGGGTTGTCATTGCAAAATTCATCATTCAATATTTCAAAAACAGATGATTCAATCTGCAATTACATAACTACTTTGTAAGCAAAGGTCTTAAAATGACTAATATCTTTAGTAATAACTCATAATGTGCTTTAATTGCACACCAGAAATAGTTTTATAAGAGAGTCTGACATTTGGAATGAAAGTCCTCAATTGTGAGCAGGGCAGGAAACTGTAACTTATTGATCCACTAGCCACACTGGCTGATAGATTTGAAAATCCCACTGCCACTCCTTCCACTATTTTACAAGATAAATGTTTTTTTAAGAACATAAAAATCCCTACAGACCATGGTTGCCTGCTAAAGCATCTGTCTGAGTAAACCAACTTAACAGCCACAGCTTAAAATAAGCAGCATTTGGCTGGTGGCTGCTGGTTATTTCCCACCTTGATTATAAGGCTAGACCGGCTAAACTTGTTTTCTTGTGTCTGATTGGATTACAAAACCCTGTGTAGTGAACAAACCCACTAACAGAGGCCAAGTGACTCCGGTCACCAGACTCTCCAGCCATCCTAAAAACAAAGACAGGTTTCCACCATGTAAATCAGTCCATCTTAAGAAGTGATTTCATCTTGTTTTCAATTTTATTATTTTGTTTTAACAAGTGTGAGAAAGAGCCAAAGGGGTGAAATACTGTCACACTTTCAACTTGTTTCATGAACTGAAAAAAAACGGGTGTTCATCCTTATTTCATTTCAGATGTTTTCGCTTGTTCAAAGCAAATTCTGAAAATAAGTTTAAGTCCATTGAAGCAAGAGAAATTACAGTGACATTATCTCACCTCATGGGTAGGCTTTTTTTCCCCCCCACTTGTTTCTATAAAATTATGATCTAAAGGCGGAATAAGAGATAAAAACGACTCGTTGAAATGGCCGAATCACTTTATCTGAGTGCAGTACAGCAATATCTAGAGAACAGGCGCTTCTGAAAAAAATGGAAAAAGAAAATCAAAGAAAAAGATTATTAAAGAGATAGGAATCATCAAAGAGAGCGGCGGCGATAGCAGAAACCCTTACAGGGGTGTTTTTAAATTAATGTTTCACATGGGTATACTGTCCACAAATACTAAAACTTATCTCAAATTAAAAGCACTTTCCCAACAGACTGGATTTAACTACCCCTATATAGTTATATCACATCCTTTGCACTGTTACTTTAAGTTAGTCCCAAACAATCTTAATGCATGAAATGGAATAGTTTTTTTTATAGCTGCGTGGTAAACAGGGTGGCACTGCGTTTGACTTCCATTTCATTCCACTCAGACAAAACAAATTCGCTTGTTTGTCAGACGGGAAACTGGTCGCATACCAAAATACACGCAACGCTTCAGTACGTGGGATGCCTGTAATACATGCCATGGTATATAATTATATTACCATACATAGTGCGCAACTGTGACACACACATGGGAAGGCAGAGGTCGTTATTTAGCCTCTCCCACTGTTGCTTTTTATGGAAAAGGGAGGGTGTGTGTGTGTGGGCTGCGTGAGTGACAGAGGGACCCCTGGGAAACGCTGTTTTTTGTGGGATCGCTCGCTGACATTCCCAGCTGCATTCTGAACTGCACTCCCCCGAGGTTAACCCATACATACACACACACACACACACACACCAGATACATGACAAAGACACTAGACAGAATATATATGTTAGGCTTTGTTGTAAAATGAGATATCTACCATCAAATAGCTGCTGTCATCGTTCATTATAGTATGAGGAGTTAGGTTTCAAAATAAGATAACCACAAAATCACAAAATGATTGCTGCTACCACATGAAAACAGATTTTGTTGCTTTTTAGAGGAAAAAGGAAAAGGAAAAATCCAGCCTAAAACACTTGGTGGAAAAAACAACTATTGGCGATTTACCTTGCATTTCAATTTTGTTGTTTGGTGATGTATTTTTCTTATTTCTGGCCAAACGCAGACAACACAGACAGATGGCACAGTTACAATAGACTTAGATGGCAGACATTTTTTGGTGTCAGTCCCTCAGAATCAAAGAGCGAGGGCTTCTTTCTAGAGCCGCCATTTTGCACCAAGAGAGGTTCAACAATCATACAGGGAGAAATCCATCGTAGAAGAGACAGAGAGACCAATTTCTCCACCCACAGGAGCAGGAGAGAGACCAGAATGCACTGCAGCCACAAGACATGTTGGGGTTTTGAGTAAAGGGATGTGGCTGCATTCTGGGAAATGTAGGAAATCACTAACTGAAGTAGAAGTAGTTGAGGCAGGTTGAGGGAAAGTGAGTTCACCAGAAAAGTAAATTACAACACTTCATCGCAAAATAACTCCTGGAATACATTGAACATCACAGATTGATGATATCTGACAGTGTAAGAGGATCTGAGAGTGGATTTTTTTCCTTTAACTTCTTGTTTGACAAAATGATAACACTGTTACTGACTGGATATTTAGTATTTTAGAACTATTTAATGATGGCAGCCTAACGTTTGGAGCAGCGGACTTGAAAGTGAGTTGAAAATCTGGGTGGAGAAAGTGAACGAAAAAGGCTCTCGTCTCCTTCAACAATTAACTTCAAAGTGCTTTCACAAGGCACTTCACCCTCCAGGCCACAGTGGGATAGACAGATAGATTAATATGAAATTGACTGACATATTTCACAGTCATATTTAAAAACGTGGAATTTCAGAAGGTTAACTAACTCAGGGTGCAGGAGTTGTAGACCTACCATGCTCATCCCTTCCTTAAATGTAACCCAACTGTTTTAAATTGAGAAACCAGACAGCGCCCCGGAGTGAAACGGGGTCGACGACAGACCCCGCCCCGCCTCCAGCAGGAAGAGCCTCGGCACGTAGTCCCGCAGCCGGCCGGCGGTCTCAGCCGTGACGCGTCAGCCTGGAGCGGCCCGTTCTCCAGGCCCGAGGCTAATTGCTCCTCACTTGGCAGCGGCAAAAACATTTGCGGCGTGGAAAATAGTCGCACTCAGGGCTTTTTAATGAAGGAAACAATGCAGGAAGGGGGGACGTATATTCAGTCGGAGTGTGACTAAATGAGATTGAACAAAAACATTGATGCTTCCTGCCAAAACAGGATATTGGTGGTGCTTTTTTGTTTTTTGTTTGTTTGTTTTACGGTAAGAGGAAAAGAACTGTAATCAGTAAAGCACCTCACTGACCTAATTCTCATCTGAAGTTTTAGTGTTTTCTTAAGAAAGTGCAGTGCTTTGGAGATGCAGCGGAGTGTTTTTTTTTTTTTTTTGGGTAATGAAAACAAGAGCAGTCACTAAAGAATGCTCTTGGAAAGTGACAGTGCCGCTGCTATGTGGTCAGTTTTGACCCTTAAGAACATGAGGAAAACCACATAACTGAACATTTTCTTTGCTTGGACTGAAAGTTTACATGATCGTTCATCTGCTGAGTGACGTTCAGAAGCATCGGGCCGTTTGGAAACTGTTAAAACCCACTGCGTCGTTTCAAAAAAGACATTCTTACTTTCAGTGAAAAAGTAGGAATTCTTTTCTTCATGTCTGAAATACTTCCTTTTTGCAGCCGCGAGGTTTTTCCTCCAACATGTACTAATTGGATCTACTTGGTTTTGGGGCATTGTTTGCTGTGATGAATGACATAACACACATTTCATCGCCTTTCAGTCTCTCTTCTCCCGCTGATGAGGAAATTAGACTCATGATTAATACACGGCGAAGACACACTTCAGCTCTTTCACCGCAACCTCCAATGTGCTGAAATAACATTCAGACGCCGTGTCAGTCGTAAATCTCGGAGTTCGGGAGTCTGATTTGCGTCGAGGTTTCCCCCCGGTTATTGGCATTTCCTGGGTTTGGAAGCTCGCTGCGGCGTTCCTCAAGACGTCCGCTCTGGACGGCGAGCTCACCCTCATCCTCAGTCTCAGGGGGGATCTTTTGTTTTTCGGCTCCCCTGCCCCGTCCCGACTTCGACAACACACTTCACTCACACAAGGACCCTGAAAATGTGTTCTCCAGATGCCGCTAAGCTCTTCCTGGTGGCGTCAGAGAGATCCTGAAGACAAACGCTCCTCTTCAAGCGGCGGGGCGTCTATAAATACTTTAAGTTGGACGGGGAAGGAAGCCTTTCCTGCGCTTACATCACAGCTTCAATAACATGTCAATCTACTGCAGTGCCTCCCTGGTTCAGATGCACAGAGTGGCCGTTTGGGCTTCAGCGTTTCTGAGCCACATTGAATGCAAGAGTGGAAGTAACAAATTACTCTCGTTACTGTAATTGATTAGCATTTCTGTATAGGCTGCTTGTCCTTTTTTGAGTATTTTTTTGAAGTTAGTAATTTTACTTTTATTTAATAATGTTTTTACTGAAATTACATCCTTCTCTACATTTTAAATCACATTTGTTATGGAGTATAATTTTTTTACGCTCTCCATAAGCATCGCATCAGAAGTTGGCCAAACGCAATCATGAATTGTGTTGATTCATGTTGTACTGTGTTTATGCGCATTATTTTGCTTCTTTATTAAGTGTTTTAATTAAAAGAACCTAGTCTGAACTCTGTCTTCTCGTCATTTTATCATTGCAGGGAAAGGATCATATCTAACGATGTTTTCTTTTGCAAAACTCAGCAACTTAAACTACTAGATTTTTCCACTGGTAATTTGACTTTTCTACTTGCGTATGGTGTTTCAGTAATCTTTCCATCCCTGCTTGAATGAAGCTGGGTTTACACACATGGAGGTATTTCCATTTGTTACAAATGACGCACGATGATGAAATGATTCGCCACAGAGCAAAACATGATTACAGATTTATCATAATGGCTAGATAATGAGCTCACTGTCTCCCGCCATCCAAATTGCCATTGGGCAACATCGCCCCGATGACATTATGAATAGTAACCTGAAAATAGTATCAATAAAATATAAATGCCTTTAAATGAATAATAGAAGTGTTTGTAGTAGGGGAGGCAGGCATGCATGAATTAACTAAGTCATAATTTTCTTCTGAAGTAAGATGAATGGAGAGCCGCAGGCGACCCGTGCTGTGCAGAGTGGGCCACGCACCACACTTAATCAAATAAAATGGAAAATTCTCTTCACAAAAACCACCAGTCATAACTCAAACGCCTCACCAAGTCGAGGGCAAGCAGTAGCACTGGTTCTCAGGCTATAAATCAAACTGGCAGGAGGATGGTCTGCTGTTTCTTTTAGGGGCCGCTGCCAACAACGCTTTGCTCGAACAAGAGTAGAAGACACACACACACACACACACACACACACACACACGCGCAGAAATTTGTCCACGCAAACTCCACTGGGCGGTGGCAGCCCGAGGGTTACAGTAGCCGGCTTGTGACTGCGAGGTCGCTGGTGCAAATCCCATGACTGGAGAGACGAATGTGGGAGGGGAAAGTGAAGGAGCGATGCTGTCTCCTCCTTCAGTAACTACAGTCGCTGTGCAGGAGACTGTGGCCGCACTGGGCAGAGCTACACACACACTCAGCAAACACTCCCAGGTGTTTTTAGTTGTCCGCTTTTAATACATAGTGAGGAAATGAGTAGCTTTTCGTTTTTTACAGTGATTTTTCCGGTTAATATATCCAAATGAAAGTGGAAAAGGTCGGATTTAATGGGTTTTCATCTCAGGCCTCAAGGCAATAAAAGCTAGAAAATGTGAAAGGATATACATATACATATAGATATATTTTGAAAGTGAAGATGGTTCTGATAAGGCCATGTGTATTAGTAATAGATCATATAGTAAAGAAAACCATCCCACCTGGGTTAGAAACATTTTGCATCCAAGGTGCTTTGGGGCATGGTGTTATTTCTAAATTTGCTCCCATATAGGTCTATACCTATATATATATTTCTGCTTTCATCATTCACTCTTTAGGATTAAGAGTTTCATTCCAAAATGAGATATCCACCATTTCAGAAAACACAAAAGCCATAAACTAACTTTTAAAAGTCAATTTTTGCAGACTGAATCCTCTATATTTTAGTCATATTGAATGAACTTCAGGTAAATTCAGCCACTCTTCTCCATATAAAAACCCATTAAACTCTGTCAAAGCACTGTCCTTTGTGTCATTATATCCCAGAAGGCTCAGCTGTGGCCCAGTAGCGAACAGAAGTCCCCAGACAGACAATAGAGAGCCTCAGAGAGCCGCTACAGGCCGCGTCGCACCGAGGCTCTCTTCCTGTTTCTACTGCCACAGGAAGGAAGTCGGGGTCTGTTCTCACCGCCGGGGGCATTGTGAGGCTTCCTCTATGAGTTCCTGTCCAGCACAATGGGACCGGCCCGTCACCAACCCCCCCCCCCCCCCCCAACCCCTCTACTACTGAAGACAGTGGGCTTATCTGAGGCTGCGATCACATCTGCAGTGACGTTACAGTTTCATATACTAAAACCATAGTTGAAAAAAGTTTACTTTGTTGCACTCTTGTATTTGGTTCATTTAAATTCACACTGGAAGGGCTTGTAAACAAAAGTCACATGACTCACAGTAGCTTGTTTATTGGACAGAGGTTTGGTGACCTGGGCGATAATTCAATATTATCGCTTATCGTCTTTCAGTGGAATCGTATCGTGATATTATGGTGATTTTGTGATATCATGACACAATTCTGCTGTCTATAGTGATGATAACACACAAATTTTATTTAAAAACTCTGACAAAATGAGGTATAGTAGGAATATTAATTGAAAATATTGTGAAGTTTATCGATATCGGAAAAAATCCTTATGATTATTGTGATATTGATTTTGACCATATCGCCTGTGTCAAAACAAATCTGATTCCAGTCCCTGTAACTTCAGCTAAGCATGGTGGACTTGTCTGTCTCTTCTTCTCTGGTGTTCATACCAGTTAAGAACACATGAAGAAATATCTGAATATGAGCATCAGTCCAGACTGCGGTCAGACTTCATTCGTAGATACCAAAGAACTTCACCTTATCTAAGTAAGGCTCATTTTGTTCTGCTGGGCTTTCTAAGCGTAACTGCTGGTTATGATATGTCAACATCCGTCTCTGTATTCCCATAAACCCTTGCATTTTCTATAGTTGGTTTGGATCACGTTCACACTAACAAACCGCACCGCAGTTTGCTTGGAAGAGGATTATCTGGCGCCACCCGAGTTCAAATGACTGTTCTCACCTTGTTGGAATAAACCGTTCCAAACATGCTTGGTGTGAACGCGCCCTATAAGAGGAGTTTCATCCTCATGTGCAAAACACACCGATTGAAAAAAAAACAATCTGGCAGCATTATCAGTTTGCAGGAATGAAACATTAGGTCAGCCTATTTTCATGTTCAGTTATTGCAGGCTGTGCTTCGTCAGACTCCACAATGAAGCTAAGAAATGTCAACTATGCTGAAAGTTTCAATAAATAATGCATGTTGGCTTATTTTTACATCCTGTGTCCCCATAACGTGCAGAGAAGTGCTACAAATGAGTGAACGCATATTCAGACCAGATGTGAGAATGATCTCAGAGGAACGAGTCTCGAGTTCAAACTGAGAAACGCTGTTTCTCTGTGGGAGGATGATTTCATTCTGAGATCAGACTCCTAAATGAGGGACGATGTGACATAATTTGAGTTTTTCCAATCCAGCTTTACTTCAAGAATACTTAAAGAATTCTCCAATATCTGCCAATATCTTAAAATAGATCACTCCACCAGTTTAAAATCACTGTTACTTGTTTCTACAAAACTTCAAAACAAGCTGAATTGTATTTATCCCAAGTGAAAAATTATCTTGCTGTAATCTTCTATATTGTTTCTTATGTTTGTTTGTAAATCTGATTTCATTTGTATTTTTTCTTCTTTAAATGTATTTTCTGATGCTTGTGCTTCTTATTGTTTTGCACACTTTGCCTCAGCGGAAGATTCTAGAACTCAATAGGAAGATTCTAGAACTCAATAGGAAGATTCTAGAACTCAATTCCAGACTTGGAACACTAGTTAACATGTTGATTCTTTTGCGATGTGGACACATGAAGGTGAAGAGCCTCACTGACCTGGACCCACTCCCTGACGGTGTCGTCGGAGGGCGTCCAGCCGTTCTCCTGGTAGTTGAGGCGCGAGCGCTCCGGAGACCAGTTGGAGTTGTACTGGGACGAGGCGCTGATCTGCTCCGACGAAATCTCCCCGGACTCCATGCCCAGCGGCTCCATACAGGCGAAGTCTGTCGAACACACACAACTTTATTTGCAAGAGTTCAAAGATGACTCAAACCCACCAAATGATGGATGACAGCTGACTGGTATACCGTTGATCAATGGCCAGTGATGTGATGGTAAATAAAAAGATCGGTAAACAATGTTATCCTGTCAGTGATCACCCTAAGGTGAACAACCACCAATATAAACAATATAAACAACCATATTATCTTTTTTCTTTCTTTCTTTTTTGGAGAATGGTATTAACACATGACTGATTTGTTCTAAAATAACCATCATATACTTCATCATGTAACTAAGATCAGTCTGATACTATTTACTTCAATATAGTATTGTATATACAAATAAAAGTTATTAAAAGCTATTTTTCATTATATTGTGAATACAACGATACAGTAAATACCCCTTTAACTGAGATGCTATGGGACAGTAAAACACTTACTTACTGCCCTTTTAACATGATCTTAAAAAGGTGGTTCAACTCTATTTCTGAGTGAGTTTGCCCTCCACTACCTCGCTGCTAATGGCTGAATTTATCATTTGGATTCCAAACATGAGGGTGAATCGGAGGAGAGAAGCACCTCAGGTTCCAGTCATAGGTCTGTGTGGAAAAAACGGTTCACTTCGTCCCGACTGAGGCAGGAACAAGTGAGCGCTGTGCTGCTGTGTCTGCAGACGTCACACATGTGCAGCGTCGCTTCCCGCTGAGCGCTCGGTCACAGCAGTAAAGAGTTTACTTGAAAAACCCCCTGCAGCTGCACTGGTAGAGTGTGTTTGGTGACACTCGCTCTGCACTAAGGTTCAGGGTCTACCACACACACACACACACACATACACACATACAGGGACACACACACTCACTTGAACCTGTGAAACTTCCAAGTCACGGGACAGTTTCGCAAAACCGCTAAGCTGTCCTGCTGCCCTGTACTGTATGTGTATTTACATGTGCACACACATGTAAATACACACACAGACCCACACAGACACACACACACACGCACACACACACACTTGATACACAGACGGTCTGGCTTAACTCTGTGGCTGCAGTGTCTTGTTTGTAACAGCAGGGGGGCCCCGGGAAGGAAGAGGGAGGAGGACAAAGGGAAAAGTGTGTGTTTATTTGTGTGTGTGTGTGTGTGAGAGTGAGTGTGTGTGTGTGTGTGTGTGTGTGTGTGTGTGGGAGGACAGTCTGGAGACACAGGGTCTGCCAGAGTGACTCACGCTAAACCCTTCAAAAAACACACAACATCGTTACAACTGCCACAAATAAGTTACGAGAAGGTCCGCTCGCAGCATCACCACACGGCTGCCAACGGCTGATATTTTGCGCCGATCGTCTTTCATTTTGGCCATTTTCGTGCCAAAAAAAATCCCAAAAATTGATAGTATTCAGTGTTTCTCCCAGACTTTTATTCTTGGCAGGATGGAAAAGTGTCTGAAACAGCATTTAGACCATCATGGGACACTAAAACTCTCCATTGAAACCCAGGATACTACTAATAACAATAATATTACAACATATTGATGCATACTTGTGTGGACTCCAGTCAGAATATTGCATTAGAGTCAATTCAGGTTAAGAGCTTCCTATTGACAACAAGCGTATTGATCAGCTACTATGTAATCAATCAAACTGCATCATTTTGATCATATTAGAGGTGGATGACTCTGATTTTTAAGGTGAATATCGGCAAACTAATATATCGGTTTAGCCCTGGTAGAATATTCATCCTCCGACAAACTGAACCTCTCCTCACTCGTCTGTTTTCCCTCTCATCTCCAAAAAAACTTTTCCTTTGTCTCTTTTTCTCATTCCTATGCATGAGGCGACCTTCCCCGTCTCCCTCACAGCAGGCGGAGGAGGACAGACTTCAACCCCGTCCCTCTACCTCTGCGTCCAAAAGAAAGAGAAGACTTAAACCGACGCCCCGCCGACGGCTGAGCTGATCAAAGGCCCGGCTGGAGGCCCCTCTCTGACGGCCCGGGACGCGGAGAGAGAGAGAGAGAGAGAGAGAGAACCATAAATTCACCGCAGGAGGTTTTTGAGACCGGAGTTTGATTCCTCTGTGGCCCTCAGCAGGGGCGGGAAGACGACCAAAATATCCTGCTCCAGTACAAGAGCTGCTGCTTTGCTGAAGTTTCAGCGAAGCAGAAGTACAAATCTGGCGTAAAAAAAAACTATTTATATGAAAGTAAAAAGTGGGTCACTGGAAGAGTAAAAGTTACTGACACAGTGGTTGTAAATATTGTAGAAAAGATGATGTGATTTAGTTCAGTGGGAGGCTTTAATTCAATCTGCTGAGCTTAGCTGGGGGTCTGCACACACACTGTATGAGACCACTGTGTGTGTGTGTGTGTGTGTGTGTGTGTGTGTGTGTGTGTGTGTAAGTGTGTGAGTGTGTGTGTTTCTAAAGTTAAGATAATTAGAGCTTTGTCTAACACCAGCGCTGCTCTCAGCTATCCGGGCTAAAGCTATGGGGACAGATTTATCTCAGTGGTGGTGGTGCCAAGACACACACACACACACACACACACACACACACACACACACACACCCCAACATATTTGATACATGTAGACTGCATGCATGTATTATCACGTTGTCATGACCTCTTACCATCAACATCATATACTGACAAACACACACCCACTCATAAACATGTGAACACACACACACACACACACATGCATACACTCCACCACTAACACATAAAGGACATAAGGAATGGTATGTCTGCTATATTTGATGCTTGAGGCGGGATTTGGGATTAGCCCCCCCCCCCCACCCACCCCCGTCCTGCCGTTTCCAACAAGCTGAGAAAAACCAGCAGGCTTTAGGTGAAAACTGGTAAAAAAAATAGGCAACAGAGTTGCTTCCACCCCTCTGGTGAAATGTGTGTTGTATGTGTGACAAGCTAAGAAACACATTTCTAATTACAAAGTGTGTAATATACACTACCAGCCATTTTGATCTAAAGGCTTATGCTTAAATGCTTGAAATTTGTTTCTTAGACAAATTTCTTAAACAAACAGTGAAGTTTATCCTATGTATGAATTTCTTTCCAAAGCCTTTGCCTTTCCATCAAGGCAAAGGGCGGCTACTTTAAATAATCTAAAATATAAAATCGTTTTGATTTGTTTAACACTTTTTTGGTCACTGCATAATTCCATTTGTGTTATTTCATAGTTTTGATGTCTTTGCTATTATTCTAAAAATAGCAAAAATAAAGAAAAATGCGTGTGTCCAAACTTTTCACTGGTAGTGTAATAATTGAGCCCTCCAAGTTCCTAAAATGAATACAAATTTCCTTTAATATTCTGAATTAAAGAGCTCCACTGTCCGCTGTGTTCATCTGACAAGTGTCTAAATGGGCTCAAATGAAAGATGAGACTCTTATCTGTTCAACCTCTGACCCGAACAATACCAAATACATGGACAGCCGACTCATTTTAGGTCTTTAAAAGTCAACCGAGAAAAGTGAGACATAAAATTTAATGTTAATTTGTTAACTTGACGCTCCTACGGATGGTAGATGTCCATGCTGGCTGCCTATGGTCTATGCTTAGGCTCACCTCTGCACACACACACACACACACACACACATTCCTAAACAGGGGTAATTGGGGTCGAGGTCAGAAGGGTGCAGGAACCATACGGCCCCTGCATAGCTTAAACCTCTATGGGGATTCCAACAAGGCCGTACATTCAACTGATGCAGACAAATGGGTTTTTAAAGAGAAAGCAGAGATGAACAAACACAAGAAGAACATCATGAAGAATTCGATCCATAACCAAGCATTAGCAACACCTCGTCCCAAGATAATATCCTGATACTGTGGGAAATCGGCCTAATGGCTTCGTTTTGAGCGTGCATTACAGAGCAGAAGATAAGAGGTAAAAGTAGGTCAAACTGACTAAAATATTAACTGTTTTTACCAGAACCAGATCATAGTTTAGATTCTAAATGTACAGTTATGAGATAAGAAGAGATGAGATTAGATTGATCTTGTTCTGTAGTTAAATTCAGATTCAGATCCAGATATTTAACAATCAAGCTGACAAGCAGTAGTTGCAAACAATTCATAGCGTTGGTTTTATCCTGCAGGGAATACCAGATGGGTGGGGTAAACTGCATCAGGACAATTTAGACAGTGTCAATCACAGAAACACTTCAAATACTTTCCTTTGATTATCTATATTTTCTGGCATTCATTGTAAAGTAAAGCAAAGTATTTACAAAACTATTTGGTAGAAGCAGGACTAGCATGTATAGTCAAGGGTTCATTTGTTCAGTGGGGAGGTAGAAGATGTTTCCCTTACATTTCAGTTAAATTCTATAGTTTACATTTCTTAAATTAAGTCAACAAGATGGGATGCCATGTCTTCTCCTTCTCCTTAAATCACACTTCTGTATGCAAATATAATGTGCTGCAATCGTGTGCCGCAGTCGAGTGAAAAACTCAAAATCCAAATCCAGTGAGACTCTTTTTCTCAGATTATTTTTTTTCTTATACTCTATTAATCCCTGAAGGAGAAATTATCTCTCCGCTTGGTGCTTGGCCTCCTTCCAACAGGGAGGTCAGAGGTCAGAGGTCAGATACACGGCAGGACCTTCAGAGCTGGTAGGGATTCAGTGTGTTGCTCAACAGTTGGGTTGAATTCGAGTTGAAGGTCTCCCTACAGCACCCTGTCTCCCAGTCATTCATTCATTCATTCATTCATTCATTTTCTCTACCCATCTATTCCCTTTCAGTGTCAAAGTCATGTAGCTTTTCCCAGCATGCACTGAGCTGAAGGCTGGGAAACACCTGACCAGGTTGCCAGTCCATCACAGGTCTAACACACAAAGACAGACTCTCACATTCACACCTATGGACAATTTAGAGTCTCCAAACAAAAATCTCCATCTTAACAAGTAATTTAGTCTATTATCGAGTCCCAAAATCATCATTTTCTTAGAATAAGTGAAAAAATCTGCCGATGGTGGTAGATAATTTCACTTGTTTCCAATACAAATCAACTTGTTTCAAGAATTCTGTAGAATCAAGTGTCATTTTCTTGATAGCAGTGCAGTGATCTGCCTTATTCTGACTGGTTTCAACATACTGACACTACATTTCTACAAAATTCCTGAAACAAGTGAAGCTGCATTGGAAGTGGAGTTATCTCTCCTCACTGGCAGAATTCTTTGCTTGGTTTTAAGAAAAATAAGATCTGAAGGCTGAATATGAGACTAAATGACTTGTTAAGATGGACGTTTTGGACTGTGGGAGAGAACCGGAGCACCTGGAGGAAACCCAGGCGAGGATGAAACACAGAAAGAGCCTTCCTGCTGTGAAGTGACAGTTCACCCTCCCCACTCCCCCCCCCCCCGCCCCCCCACCACCTCCCATCCTCATCAGTAATCCGGCGGCTCACCCTCGTCTGTGTGTCCCGGGGGGAGGCTCCTCTCACGGACGGTGTAGTTGGCGGAGAATCCCTCCTTGGCGATGGCGTTGTCGGTGGTGATGGTCATGGACAGGATGCCGGTGTAGGAGATGACGCGGCCGGGCGACGTCTGGCCACAGTACCTGCCGATGTGGGGCCCCACTGGAGGAGGAGGGGGGGGGGGAAGAGTGAGGGAGGTAGGAAGGAGGGGACATGGGGATAAAGTGAAGGAAGCATGGGGGAGAAAGAGCGAAGGAGGGAGGAGAAAAGGAAGGAAGAGGGAAAGAGAAGGGAGGGAGAGAGCAGGAGGTAGGGAGGTAGGAGAGATGGAAGGAGGAGAGATCAAGGGAAGAGGGAGAGCAAGAGGGAAGGAGGGAAGGTGGTAGAAAATTAAGGAGGCGGGAAAGAGGGACAGAGAGAGAGAGGGAGGGAAGGGAGGATGGGGAAGAGGGGAGGTTGAAGGGATGGAGAGGTGAGGAGAGGGAGGGTTGACAGGATAGAGTGAGGTGGAAAATGAAGGAGAGAAAGAGGGAGAGAGGGAGAAAAGGAGGGAGGAAAGGAGGAAGAGAGACAAGGAGGGAGCAAGGGAAAGAGTGAAAGAGGGAGGAAGGTAGGAGGGTAGGGAGAGAGGGAGGGAGGAAGGAAGAGAGAGATAGGGAGGGAAGAATGGGGGAGAAAGATGGAAGGAAAGAGGGAGGAGAGAAGGAGAGAGGAGGGATAGAGAGGTAAAGAGAAAAAAGAGAAAAAGAACGTCAGCTTCATCACTCATCACCTGCAAAGTGTTTTTTATTATTTATTTTGCCTTTTCTTGTCCGCGGTGTCGTGGGAAATGTGTTGCGACTTCATGTAAAATGCACCAACTGCTGTGTTCTGTCGACTCAGGTGTTTTTCATGAGTCTGAAAAGAGCTTCAGTTTAAACTAAAGAGCCCAAACTTAAAGCTTTATCTGCTCTGTGTCAGTTTGTTTCATCTATTCTGGTTCATCTCCCATCTTTCACCTCTCATGAGTGATGAAACACCTGCAGACAGGAATAAAGGTGAGACGCCAGCTAGCAGAAACACTCATTTCCACCATATATTATATTGACACTTATTATCCACACAGTATTCATATATATATATATATATATATATATATATATATATATATCACATCTGGTAGAGCAAAGAATAGCCTTCCCATCTCAGGAGACATTTGAAAAGATTGTCTCTTGTCAAGCATCTAACCAAATCTGTATGTTTCATTCCCCTGTAAACTCACCTTCCCAATTTTAAATAGAGTGGATGACTTCAGTTAATTTAACATTTGGGCTCTGAGCTCAGGATTGGAGAGGAACAGATGTCTGAATACAACAAAATAGTACAATGAGTGAAACAAATAGGCAAAAAACTCATTTACACACATTAAAACTGATCGATAATGGGTGGAAACACTGATAATGAGGCTATTCAAATTACACTCTGTAAACCGGAAGAAATAAATTGCCTGTTCTACTTAATGTTCTATTGATTTTAAATCATAAAAATCACTCTGTATGTATATTCATCAATAAAGAAATAACATGACCAGACATTCAAGCATTTAATGCCACGACTTTCATATCGTTGCTATTAGGTGAAAACCTTTAAATTTGGGTTTTGAAATAGTTTCAAACATGAATATCACCAAAATTGAAGTACTGAGGTTTTCCCTCAGCAGCGATATATGAAGCACAGAGTGACAGGCTCTCTCTGACAGTCCTCCCTGCCCACAGTTTGTTGGCCATTTCATCCTGTTCTTATCTGTAAAAAACAATGCCAGGCTTGCGGTGCCTCCTGTTTGGTGAATATCTGCCGTTTCCCAGCGACTCCCGGAGGGAACCATGCAGAAATCTGCGTTGTGAAAGTGGATTACTTTTAAATGAGCGAAAGAAATGTTAAATCCAGAAAAAAAAGTTATACATCTTACAAAGTTGTACTTATTTGATAATCTCCTTTGGTTTTTTGAAGGAAAGGAAGCCAAAAAATAACACTATACGTAATCAGATTGCAGTGCTGAGCTCGACTAATCTAGTGGATTACGTATATCAATTACAGTCTTAAGCAGGTAATCAGCAATGTGACGGATTACATATTGAAAGCAATTACCCCAGCTTTATTTAAGGTGGTAGGAAATTGTTCTACTGTTAGGCCATCTGTTAGTAAGAGTAAGAAACATATGTGCAAAATGGCTACGTTTACATTTTACATTTCAGGCATTTAGCAAATGCTCTTATTTATAGAGAAACCGAACAACTGCAATGTTAGAATAAGCTTAAATTCAAACACCCCTGACGTTATGAACACTCAGCATTAAGGAGTGTAAGGGTTAAAGCCACAGCGCCAAGACAATCGATGTTCTTCGAAGCAGTAAGACTCTCTGAAATGAGGACATTTGTTCTTGTGTATAGGATCGACTCCTGCCAGCGCTGCTTTCCTACTTAACTGCCTGAGTAAAAAAACAAAACAACAAAAAAAAATCCCACTCTCCTTTTTCAGAACACATTCTCACAATCCGCGGAGTGAGACAACAAATGTGCAAGATGGGTATGTTTGGTGCACAAAGGCGCGTGTTAACATTGTTAACGTTGTTTGATTGGATGAGAAACTACATCTGAGTCTCGCCCTGCGACGGAGCTGGTTTTGTTATCTGCCCTGACACACATGTTCCCCCAGCAAACACAGCAATGCAGGGCTTTGGCATACACTCAAGCATCACACACCGACACACACAACACACACACACACACACATGCATACACACATTAAATGCACACAAAAACCCCTCAAATATCCATCCGTCCACACACACACAGCTCGTTTGACAGTAAAAGCCCTGGCATGTTGTGTATGCTGGCACGGCTTTAAAGTGTGTGTCATTGTTTGGTCTGGTGTTTCTATACACCTGCGCCAGTCTTTGTATTCCTCATATTCCCATGCCAGTCTCCTCCCTGGCAAAACCCAAGGAAAAGCAGCGGCGGGCACAGCGGCGGGGATTGTGGGTAACCTGGCGCTCTGCACGCGCCTGTCCAAGCGATGTACTGGAGTTCCCGCCGTTATCTGTAAGCTGTACGCCCAATTAGACAACAATGGAAGCTGGGAAATGCAGTCCAAAGAAGGGGAGGGACGTAAGCGACGGGTAGAGCAGGGTGTGATTTTCCAAACGCGCTGCATGAAGGAACGATGATGCAAGCTGTGAAAGCGTCTCTCATTTCTATCTCGTCTAGTGAGTTTCCAGCAGGATGAGGCGTTGGATTGAACACAGCTGAGTCGTAACTTACGCATCCTCTTATGCTGCGTTCAAGTCAAATGGGAAGAAGGGAAAGAACGGGGTGACATCTTGTTGCTACAACTTGGAGGCGTTCATGTGTTTAACCCATTGGAACGCCCACATCCAAAATATACTTGTTATGAATTTAAAATCAACCGTAAACAAACTGTAGCAGAAATGACTCCATTTTCATAAGTGGAATTGATTGTATTAGTGTGAATGTAACTGATCATTTGGGGTTTTATTGTCCTGGACTGCCATCACTGCCATGTTTGCCGTCTGTGTTGACACACTTCCACAATTTGTAACGGCAAGTGGGAGATTTTGGAGCCTAGAAAAAAACAGCCCACATGTCCTACTTGAAACTACCACTCAAACGGGGTTTTCCCAGTCGGCAGGTTGTATTTACGATAAATCCACACATGACTTGAATGCGGCATTAGTGTGGTCTTCCCACTGATAAAGACACTGATTATCACCAAGCTACTGTATGCTTCTGTATGTTACTGATGTTTCTGTGTGTTACGGTTCCTTCTATGTGAGCAGTGTCCTGATGGAGGCTTTTTTTTCTATGCACCTTGTCACTTGTGGTATAAATTAATTTCCCACTGTGCCATCAATCAACAAGTACTACTACCTGCCATGCCCTATGTAAAGTATTTTTAACACTTAAAAAGGGGAGGGGGGGGGGGGGGGGGGGGGGGGGTCCCATAGAGTGGCATTTCCCCATGGCATATTTTAGTCAGGGTTTAAATTCTCACTTGGACATCAAATTCAAGGAACGTTCAGTGACTTCCAAGGCCTTTTTTTGACTCAAAATTCACATGTTTTAGGGTAAGATATGAAATTGGTCAAAATTGGACATCACAGAGGCCTATTTTTTTTTTTTACTCATGTCAAGAAATCCTGGTGAAATTCTGATGACACAAATCTCCATCACAGAGTTTTCCTCAGGATGTGAAGTGCTGATGCTAGGACAGAGAGGACCGGAGAGCTGAGGTATATTAATGAATTTGGATGCTATAGCATGAATTAAAAAATCAAGTACAAAATTTTCAAGGATTTTCAAAGCCCATGGGAATCATGTTCAGTGAAATACACAGAAGTAACTGAAAAAAATGTGCCGTCAATGCCAGTTCGCCATAGTTCCTAACCGGGAAAATCCCTACTTCTTACCAGCCATTTAGATTTGGCTCCAGTGTCTATGTAGAAATCAACCAATCAGGGCTAGAGCAGGGTGGACCTCTAGTACAGCCAACCAATCAGAGCAGTGCCTTGTGTGCCAAGCAGGCCTGTAAATTCATGCGGAGGAGAGGCGCCGTACTATAAATACTCCTACAAAATATTCCTAAACAATTTCTACTGAGAACTTTCCAGAAGTGTTGCACAGACACCAGGCACCGACATGAAACTGCTGAGGAAGTGAAAAATGCTCCGGCTGCAGCTATGTGTGCAGATATTTTAACATAAATACATATTTGTCCAAAATAAATCAAATCAAATATCTGCAGCTTCCCCTCTTTCCCTCCCGTCGCTCCCATACTCCCCCCCCCCAGCTTCATCCCACATCTGCCGCTTGTCTTTGTCTCACTGTTTTTCTCCTCCGCTTTTCTCCTTCACCTCCATCACTCCACCCCCCCCCCCTCCCCACCTGCAGGGAAGCCATCCATCCCGGGCGCATCCTCCATCGCTCTCTCCCCTTCACCTTCGCTCGTCTCTATCTATATCGCTGTCTCTTCTGTCTCGACATCTGCGGGGGAAGCTGTCCCGAGCTCTTCTCATCCTTCACAGCTCCGCATATTTATCTTCCTCTTTTCCCCCCCAGCTTTCCTCCTCATCCTCTCCTCCATCTATCTATCTCCGCCTCCCATCCCCCCTTTTTCCTATACTTATCCACCTGTGGGGAAGCTGTCCTGTTCTCTCCCCTTCACTTCCTTGCATCTTCATATTTTTCTCTCTGTCACCCAATCCTCCTTCCTCCTTTCCTCCACAGTTTTTTTATTTTTGCCTGGTTTTGTATTGGCAATCGGCACAATTGGGAATTTGTTTCTTTGCAAATCGCTATGAGAAACATATACATAGACACCAGTGTCAGAAATTAAAAGTGACTTGGGGCATGATAATAATGAGTTCTCTTTTTCGCATTTCACCTTGTTAACATTTATTCATTGATTTGTCAGATATTCTCACGTGAATGCGACTACTGCATTTTATATCAGCGTCCTAGTGATGATTTCAGGTAGGACAGGTGGGGATTTTTTGGGCTCTGATATCTCCCACTTTGGCGCCATGAACTGTGGGAAGTTTGTCAACACAGTCAGTCCAAGGTAATACAAATCAAAATGATCAGTTACATTCACACTAATACAAAATATACGAAATACGAAAAGAGAGCAATATCTGCTGCAGTTGATTGATGGTTGATTTTAAAGTAACTACTACAACAATTGACCATCTGATCGCCATCTTGGATGTGTGCGTTTCATCAAGTTTAAGACATGAACGCTTCCAAGCTGTAGCAACTAGATGTCATCCTGTTCTTCTGCTTCTTCCAATAGATCTTCTTCACAAACATGGCTGACGTACTTCCGCAGGGTATAGATCGGTTCTCACCTTTGTCAGCAATGTTAAAAAGCCAACTTTCTGTCTCTTCCGACTCTGTCTGTGATCACTTACTTTGTGTTTCAATATAGCGTATAACACAATATAGTTGTTGTCACTGAGATATCTTTCTGTTTCTGTAGTCAGACAACTGCACAAGTATAAAAAAGAGATTTGATCGAGGGTCACAAAATACTAACCCAGACCAGAAATTACCGTTAACCTTGGTTAGCAAGTTAGCATTTTCTGTTTTTAGCATAGTCCCACTCAGAGCCAGGACTCATGTTTTACCCTCCCACCCCTCAACCAACATTTCCTCCACTCCTCCATCTCTCTCTCACCCCCCTTTCCATCTGAACCATAACCAACTCCCCCCCTCACCTGCGGGGAATCCGTCCCAGATCTCCAGCCAGTCGTATCGGCAGAGCGCCCCCGGCGGCGGCGTGGTGTCCGGCTCCATGTCGAAGCTGTCGAACTCCACCACGATCTCAGACATCTTGGGGGCGAAGATCATGAAGGTGCAGTCCAGGTTGTTGGGGTACTTCTCGGGGAAGCCCGGCGTCTTGATGACGCCCCGGGGAGCCGTGAAGTTCCTGGAACATTCTGGACCTGAGTGGAGAAGAAGATGCTGGTGAGTTTTTAAAGCTCACTGACTCATTCTCACTCTGACTCAGGTGTGTTTTGGGAACTCTTATGAATCAGTGGGCAGGAAGCGGTCACATTGTGTGCAACACAAAGAAAGTCAAATAAGTCCTACCAGCAAACATTTTGACGAATAGATGACGAACACTGAAATCCTGTGTAAATATAGCGCAACAATGAAAGTTGAGACTGGTTGAGACTAGCTGCTACCTGCATCGTTTTGTGAAACCAGGACCTAAATATCTTTCTGATATCAATTCAAAACACTTTCCAAAGCTGTTTTAATATGAATTCTTACCAATTTTTGTGTATGTGTGGGTTGATGCTTACTGGATCCCTGTATTTTACTGATTTTCTATAATTAACTTAATGTAATGACTTTTTATATCCCAAAATGAATAATACCTTTTTTTATATAGATAAACACACGGAGACATCACTTCTACAACAAGTCATTTAGTCTAGTATGGAGTCTTGATTTCGATAAAACAAGACAAAAACATGAGTTCTGTCATTAAAATAATCGCTGATTTTGCATGAAACTGTTTATTTTAAATAATTGAATCTAGTTTTGAGTCTTAACTCTGGTTTTCCTCAAATCAAGAGGAAAAAAATAGATGAGAAAATGTCATTTATTTCCATTGCAGTTTTACCAGTTTTGATCATTTTCTTGAAACAAATGACAGTATATTGAAATAAGGCAGATCACTCCACTGGGAACAAGATAATGTCTTTTAATTAAAACATTCTTGAAACGACGTCGATTTGCATTGGAACCAAGTGAAATGATCCCACAACACTGGCAGATATTTTCATCGTATTTAAAGAAAAATACGATTTTAAGACCCAGTACTCGATTAAACGTCTTGCCAAGTTGTTCTACAAACACAGCCATTGTTTTATTGACAAAACCCATGTCATCCCCATCCAATCAGACGAGCCCTTCCCCTGCCCAGCCCTGCTGTGATTGGTCCCCTCCCTGTCGGAGCCGGCAGCCTGTCTGTGTCTGTGTTGTGACTGGAGGTAGATTGGTATTTATTGACTGTTGCAGACACTCAGACACTTGGAGGCTGTTTACGGAGACTGGTAATGGCCAACCCACACACACACACACACACACACACAAACACGCACACAGTCACGGACACCCCCCACCCACATTAGCACATTACTCACACACACACACACACACACACACACAATCTAGCCCACATAACCAGTCAACCACAACCTCATGTTTTCGAAGTACAGCTGTACAGTCAAAGCTTAATTTTCTGTTGTTTTCTGTTCAGATCCACTGTATCTGTCTGGATCATCGCTTTGTTGACGTCTCCATCTCAGATATCTATCTCTAATTACACAACCCCACCCCCAACACACACACACACACACACACACACACACACACACACACACACACCACCCACCCAAACACTAACGTTTTACATTCTTTTTCCCTCATGTCTCGGTATATTCTACTGCTTTTAGTTTTGCATAATGATGTGGTGTATTTTTTTTTTCACACTTTCATTCATACATTTGTCCTTAACACGTTCCAGTGTTGAAATTGTCCATTGCGTTGTGTTTACAGGGCTCCCTTTTGCTATATTCATATTTATATCGCTGTTGTCGCATGAAAACCTCGGAAGTCATGTTTTTACTTTTATTTAATTCTCTATGGGTTGAGAAAATCCTGCAACCTTTATAAAACCCTTTCAAAACCCATTGGATAAACTCAAAAATGCATGGTGGTCGAGCTAATAACAAGACCGTTTTTCTTATTCTCTGAAAAGTTGACATTTTGGAGATATGACATTTTGTTTCTCCTGACATTGACGATATTCTACGTTCTTGGACTGTATATCCTGTAACTACTGCTGATGCAGAGTCCCAATTTCCACACAGGGATCATGATCTTAAACACCTTAAAATGTAGAATGAACAGACCGAGACATCGCAGCACCAGGCTGGACTTTAGAGAAACTGGAGCTAATTCTGATCCAGAGATTTTAGCGTTCCAATTAGCATGAAATGAAATGAAAGGAGATTAATAGAGCCAAGTTTTAATATAAATGCAAAACAGCAGGATGTAATGCAGCATGTGTAATAAGGAGTCCAACTTAATCATCATTAGAACTTCAACCCCAATTCATCTCACCAGAACTGGATGGAGAGCAGAAATTTGATATTCATTTCCAAATATATTCATTCCGGAAAAAACAATCACTACTCGAGGTTCATCATTCAGTATCTCCAAAACATGGAGGAAAGAGGATGATGTCACGAGGTTTTCACACGACGACGACGACAATATGTTACATAAGTCGCTCTTGTTAAGAGCATCGACCGACAGATGTTACATTAAGACGTTGTTGCCTTTTCCACCCCGGCTTGTCTTCCGCATTCACATTCACGCCGTCGATTATTATCCTCATGAAAAACATCTCCTGTCCGCCTGCGTCGGCTCACATCAGTCCGCCCGGCAGGCAGTTCACACCTCGCTGGTGGTGAAGCGACGTGAGCGAGGTTACGAGACGGAGACTGATCTCTCCGGGAGGAAGACGGCACGAGGTGCTGATGAGGGTCAAGCATCCCTGGGAGGGACGGATGGGGGAGCAGGGGAGGTGGGGTGGGGTGTGTGTGTGTGTGGGGGGGGGGGGGGGGGGGGGATGTTCTCGTGTTGCCAGGCCAGATGTGACCTGCATGTTATCTGAGCACGCCGCTAAACATGAGGAGTACACACACACACACACACACACACTCTCTCTCTCTCTCCGGTGGACCCCTTGCTGTTGACACAGGTGGCGTCATTAAAAGGGCGACATGATGAATGGCGAGGAAGGATGAGCGGCGAGGGATGAGGCAGGCTTCAATCCTGCTCAGCTGGCACGTTTCGTATGCGTGTGTGTGTGTGTGTGTGTGTGTGTCAGGTGTGCAGAGGGGTGCAGTAAATCTGCACATGTGAAAGAGGTTGTTTATGTGTGTATATGTATGTCTATCAGGGTCTAAAATGTAGGAATTAGGAATACAGTTTGCATTTCACCCTGTTCTCATTTTATTCAGTTGTCAAATATTCATGCGTGAATGTGCCAACTGTCCCCCATGGGCCACCGTAGGTGATTCGTGGGAGCCGATGATTGAGTGAGTCTTTCCAGCGTGTGCTCTGGGCCGGAGAAATGGAGCAGTTTTTGATCAGAAAACAAGCGAGTATACGCAGCCTGAAGCAGTAGAAAGTGTTGGCACCATTCAGCCAGCAGTAGAAGAAAACAAAACTACTGCATCGACAAAAACACAAAACAAGCAATATTGGAAAAAAAAAAGCAAACCACGGAGGGGTGGAAGATGGACTGGTTGGGAACGAGAGGGGAAAATGGAAGCATCTTCCTCTGTAAGGCCTGCTGCCAGTTTCCAGCAGTGGTAAACAACTTAAAACAAATCTTAGTGGTACAAATTGAGTGTCTATTTGACCAAAATGCAGCACAAATGCATTATTTCATAGTGCAATAAATTGCCTCTGAAAAGGACCAAATTGCCCCTAAAAATCAGATCTAGAGGCCAAAAAGTCTGTATATGTTTGTGTGGAGGAGTAAAGCGAGTGTGAGAGGTTGTATGCGTCTTTGAGAGTGTGTGTGCATGGATGTATGTGTATGTACAGCATGTATGTGTGTGTGTGTGTGTATGTATAGAGGTTGTGTACATCCACTTGACTGATACAGTTTACATGCTGGTGTGTTCAAGCAGATCTGTGTTATTGTGCTTTGTGAACGGTACTGTTGCTAATGAACGAGTCCTTTCGTCAGAGAGCATGGCACGCTCCTCCTCTCATCCCCCCCGTCCTCCTCCATCCCTCTTTTATCATCAGGACCCTCCTCTAAACCGCGGCTTGAAGTCGTCCTGGAAAATACCGCCCCCCACCCCCCCTCCCCAAACCAAACCGCCGGGACATGTGTTTCTGGTTTGGAGCCCGGCAATGAAACGAGAGAGTCGGGGCAAATATAGTTCCAGGGCGCTGGAGAAGGCTCACTTGGCTATCATCTGTAAACCCTCCGATGTGTATTCTGCGGTCAGAGGAGGGTGGAGTTATGGTTATGGTTATGGTTATGGTTATGGTTATGAGAGGCGGATGTACCCGAGCTTTGCAGGCCGACGCTCGTCATTCCGGAGATTTCACCCCCCAAAACGGCGAGCGCTATCTTTAACGGCAAACGGAGCTTGTCATCTGAACGAGAGTCGGCGTTTATGGGACGGCGTTTTGGGGTTTTCTTATCGTAATGACAGACACGGGAGAGGAGGACGGAGAGGAGGGAGGAGAGGGAGAGAGACGGAGGGAGAGGGAGAGATAAATAGATACATGGAGAGAGATAAACAGAGAAAAACAGAGGAAGAGAGAGAGAGAGAGAGGTATAGAGAGACATAAGAGACATAAACTTCTGAAATGTCGCAAAAACATAAAATGTGAATTCGGTGCTTCCATCAGCTGGGTTCAAGTGAATAAATTGCCTTCCTGAACGTCAGAAAAAACACTTCCACCAGAAAAATGGGAAGAGTCTTTCAAGAGTTGACTGATATTAGGCAAGCTGTTATTGTTCTTAGTGCCAGATAATGTTGGCTAATGTTATTTCATGCTTCCATCTGCAAACAAAACCAAAGAAATGCACTTGGTGATATTCTAATGCACCAACTAATGGCCATACAACTATGATGGGCGTCTTGTATATGAGAGACATTTCAGGATTTCATTTGATGTACATTGAGTTTGAACCATTTGTCGATCCAATCGGGCCTACATCATAATTTATTCAACAAATGTGTTTCCATCACTATTTAACACCAAATTTCTTTCATCAACAACAACAACAAAATCCACTTGGAGCGGGCGTCCAAACTTTGTTGTGATATTGAAGAAGTCTTGTCGAATTTTTTGCCCTTTCCATTCAGCTTTACTAATCCGAAACATTATAATTGACTCGGATTAGAGGGAGAAAAACAGAGAGAGACAGAAACACACAGAGAAAAGAAAAGAGAGAGAGCTCCCACTAAAGCGTAAAGCTTGTTTCTAAACGGGAGCAGCGGTGCCAGCGAGGGAGCTGCAATATGCTGCCGCCGCTATAATGGATTTTAAATGTGGCGAGAAGGAAGGCAACAACATGGCAGGGGGATTACCTGGGTGAACACAGGTGCTGCTTTTAACTTGTTAGAGGGTAGAGGACCCGTATTGAGGCCAACACACACACACACACACACACACACACACACAGAGACACACTGTCCTAGATTCGGAGCCCTTCTGCTACGCCAGAGCATCCATCTCATCTGCAGGTCACCCCTGGAGCCTCCAAGGACAAACAGCCCATTAGCTAAATGAGCCTGGGGTCCCATGCACCTGTCTGCTACACACACACACACACACACAGTTTCACACAAACAGGAAGACACACACGAAGAAAAACAGAGACACAGACACAGACTCACACAGAAAGACAGATAGATATACATATACACAGAAAGGCAGACACACACAGAGAAAGCCACACACACACACACACAAGCATATACACAGAAAGAGAGACAGAGACACACACACACACGCATGGACACACCATACATAAACACAGAAAGACAGATGTACACACACATATGCACGTACACAGAAAGACACACACATACACACAGAGAAAAAGACATGTACACAGAAAGACAGCGAGCCACACACACACACACACACACACACACACACACACACACACACACACACACACCGGTGGAAAATTCCCAGCTCGTTGTGCAGCGTCTTGCAGCAGAACAGAAGCCGGTGGAGAGGAGGCGGCGGCAGGAAGTGCTTAACAACAACAGGAAGCAGTTGCTCTGTTTCTCTGACAAACAGAAGGCAGGACAGCAGCAGCCTGCAGGGACTCAGACCTGACATCACCAACTAGTCCAGACACACAGACCCAAAACCCCCAAGGTTTCATCCAGCACATCTGACAAAGGAGGAGAGTCAAAGTCGGTGGTTTTCACAAATCTAACTGTGATTATTTGACAGAATATTGCAATTGCGATTTGCTGTAAACTGCGATTCACGTTTTTCTTGTCATACATTTTTTAGAGCTTTGTAGAAAATTGTTTAAAGTGATTTTGTTAAAGAAATAGATGAAAGGTATGATGAAAGGTTTTCACCAATATTGGACCAAAAATTACCTGCAGCACTAAAATACCTTGTTTAGAAATCCATTTTGGACGCTCCTCTCTCTTAAGCAATTGATTGCAGCCTCTGCGATTTGGAAATTGCAGAAGTTCAAATTGCGATTTCGATTTGTTTTCAATTAATTGTTCAGCTCTAGTTTGTTGCCATCCTCTTAGATCCCAAATATCCATTGGCCCTTCTAGTGTTAACATATGGCAACTGGTGGATGCTGTTATCCAAAGCGACTTTCACTACCATCATATGAGTGAACTGGGCCCACTCTCAGGAACAAGGTATAGAGTTGGATCTTTTTTTTTTCTGAAAGTGTACGGCAAGGTGTGGCACTTGCCCCACCTTAGCCTAACAGAGTCTAAAATTGATCTTTAGCTCTGATCTGTAGTTTTTATCATTAAATGCAAAGATCAGCAAAGATGCAAAGATCAATAAGAGCAAAGATCAGCAAAAGTCCACAGAAATCTAGTTGGAAGGCATATTTAAGAAAAAAAAAAATCACATCAGGGGAGCGTTCAAGACCGACGTTCCTTCTAATCTGATAGTTTGGTGACCTACTTTTAATAACTTACCACTTTGACCTTATAGTAACTCTTTGTCAGTCATCAGTCATTGCTCTACTTCGCTCCCAGAAATCTAGCGGATAAAAGTGGGTTTAGAAGTTTTGGTAGCAAGTGATATCAGATGCAGGGACTTTGCCAAACCTTAGGGTTTAATGAATTAACGCCCCATGAGTGCAGACATTTTTAGCACGGGTGGCTCTCATGTGAATCGAACCCCTCACCCTGCCCTGTTAGAGTCTTGCTCTACTCATTTAAGTACAAACCACCACTTACCGATCCATTTTTCACACACACACAATGCAGTACTTTCCTACAAAAGTACACAGGGGGATCGGTGGTGGGTTATTCCTGTCGCGTGATGTATCTGTGATTCTGTCAATGGTTATTGCTCTCAGGGGTCCGAATGAAAAAATTGAGGCCTCTGTTCATTTATTATCAGATTTATCTCCGGTCCCCATTGGCGGAAATTCAAGTGGACACAGGAGACTCTTCATTTGGCGTCCGCTCAAGTGGACCCCAGGGACGAGCAAATACAAATGTAGGACATGGGAGCAAGGTTCCTTCCTTGACAGGCGATGTTTATGTAGGTCTATCCAGCTAGCATCCTGCCCCAGCTGGGACTCTCTGTTCCTCCAATGGAATTCTGGGTCTTTGAGTTCATTTGGCTCGCAGCTAAGAGGTCAGTGTACCAGAGGTTAGCTCGGGCTGTTTGGACAACCTTGGACCCGAAGCTCTTGGCCCGGGCGAAACATTTTCAATCGTTATATTCCCTGAAGGGTTATTTAAGTTTGCTGGTTATCGGCTTGCTCATACAGCCGAGAAAAACAGAAGAGCTTTTGTTGAGTGGGAATTTTAAGCAGTTTAAGGCACAGGAGGAAAAGGCGCTGTTACAAATTCAATCCGTTTAATTTGTTATTGTCACACGCTGCCCTTGAACAGCCCCTCCTGCGATATGTAAAGCGGCAAAAGCATTTATTGTGGATTATTTTTCATCAAGTGTACAAAAGTGATGTATGACATTGATCCGGGAGCTAGAGAACAAACCACAGAGTCCTAAGGAAACTTGGCTAAACCGCGATTGAATTTAAATTGGCTGTTTTCCATGAAACGATTTATCACATTCAGCGGAGTGTATCGAAAACAGCAGAGCAATTGGAGCTCCACTTCTAGCAAACTACAATAAAAAAAGCAGGTAGGGGTTCAGTGTCTCGCTTGAGGGCATTTCGATAGGAAACGTGTCCGTATGATGGACGTACATCAGCTCAAACCGGTGAGCTCTCAGCTACAGGACAGCCTCTCTGACCCGCTTTCCCACAACGCCGCTGCTTTTGAAAACACCAACCCATCCGACCCGAGACCGCTCACCTGTCTTGAAGACCTCGTAGCGCACGGAGAAGCCCGCCCCGTGGGTCTCGTAGTCGGAGACGAACTTGATGAGGAGCTGGCTGCCGCTGGAGATGATGGGCGACGGCGCGATCTTCCCGCAGAACTTCCCCAGCATGGGCGACTGCTCGCTCCCGCCGTTGTAAACTTCCACATAGTCGTACCTGTGGGAGGAGAGCGGAGACGGGTCAGGAGGGTTTCGTTTCTGCCGCCGCCACATGCGTGGGCGTTCAGTACACAGGCGATGATGTTTGAATGAATGCGGGTTCATTATGGATTTTCATGCATTTCATTATATTGATGAAAACATCCTCATGGTACACTGGACCGATGCATTATTGGGCAATACACTTCTGTCTACAGCTGCAACCATATTGTCAGCCACACTGCTTGAATGCACACAGCTGCTGAACGTATGTATGAGTAATATGCATGGCTGCTGCTGTTGTGTCTGGGCCAAACTTAGCCTTCCAAAAACTTATTTTAGGTCCTCAAAGAGTGATAATATATTCTTTGGTTTATGTTAAACAAAAGACCTGCCCCTCTACACCGTATGTGAGGTCCTCTTGTATTTGTACCAACAGCACTATGTACTGTGAAACTCCGTAAGTCTCTCTTTAATTTCATTTCTTCGTTCTTTCTTATTCTGATTCTCGGAAAGAGAGACAGAGACGGACTCATATCTATTCTGGGATGTAACCCAACTGACAGCGATGTCGAAAAGAGGCGTCTCCCCAAATACCAGTGAAGTCGGCTTTTTGGCTTTCTTTCCATTGTTGTGTCTCGTTGTCTTCCACGCTAAAGCTGCTCAGCCAAACTGCCATGGGAGCCAAAATTATAAATAGTTGTCTTAGGTGAACGATATAAGATTTATAGATTGTCATGGCAATGCCATTTGAGCACTTAAATATGAGTTGCATGTAGTTTGCATCCCTTGGGATCCATTTGTTCCAGATCAGAATTGGAAAAAAAAGGATTTTGCTGTTCACTCTGAATAGAAAGCATCAGATCTGTGTCATATGTGAGGGGAAAAAACTTTCAGCTGCAGTGTGAATGGAGCCAGAGAGTCTGGGAGGTCGGCTGTCCTGACAGAGGTTACTCATCCTAACAGTGAGAAAGAGACAGAGAGGAAGAGAGAGAGAAGCAGAGAGAGAGAGGGCTGTGATAACAGAAGTATGAACACGTGGTCGTATGAAGCGCTAGGAGCCTGTTTGGATCCCACAGAGCAAACTGAGAGCCTTCATCTGTCTCTGTTATCTGTGTGGACTCCCACCGCCGCTGCATCACCTCATCTTTTACCAGCAGCCGCCCCCCCCCTCCTCCTGTCCACCCCCTGTCTACTCTGGCACATCTCAAGTGTGTGTGTGCATGCTCAAAAATGTGTGTGTTTGTAGGAGTGTGCGCGTATGCATGTGTGTGTACTGTAAAATGTCTAGGTTTGTGTGCGAGTGCTTGTATGCATGCATACTTTATGTGTATGTGTGACTGTGGCACTCTGTGGCACATACACACTAATATGTGTGCATGTGCTATAATGTGTGCATGTGTGTGTGCATGTGTACTCAACAATATGTGAATGAGTGTGCACGAGTGTACTCAGTGTGTATGTATGTGTGTGCTCTAAGTGTGTGCATTTGTGTGGACTCTAAAGTGTGTGTATGCAAGTTTGTGTGTGTGTGTGTGTGTGTGTGTATATGTATGTGTGTATTCTGTGTGTAATCTAAAGTGTATGTTTGTTTGCATGAATGAGTATGTATATGTACTTCAAATGTGCAGTATTTATGTATTTACTCTTAAGAGTGTGTGTGATTATGAGTATACATATGTGGATATGTGTGTTTACTCGTGGAACTGTGTGTATTTTAAAGTGTATGTGTGTGTGTGTGTGTGTGTGTGTCTTGATAAACACCACCCATCCTCCTCTCTCTGTGCTACACTGTAGCTAATTGGATTACAGTGCTGTAGCGCTTCACATTTCACATGTCTGACTGCTGAGAGTGTGAGAAAGCGAGTCGGGGTGGAGCGGAGAGTTCAGGGCTAAATGGCTGGTTAGACACCAAAGGTGACCGGGCCTGAGCCTGGGGACACACACTACAAGACCTTTGAAAACGCACTGCATCACACTCATAACGATGGATTTCACAGATTGTCTCTCAGTTGTAAATACGCTCACATTTAAAGGAAAAATCCACCCTAAAACACTTGTTAACACTGTTAAAAAACAGTTATCTTGCATATTATTGGGCCTTCTTCTTATTTGGTGGTGTATTTTACCTGGGAAACTGGAAGCAGAAAAATAGCAGACAAATTTTCAGCGATCTAAAACATCAACGGTTTTGGTGTCAGTCCCTCAGAATCAAAGAGCGAGGGCTTCTTTCTAGAGCCGCCATTTTGCACCAAGAGACGTTCAACAATCATACAGGGAGAAATCCATCGTAGAAGAAGGAGAGAGACCAATTTCTCCACTGACAGCGGCCTTAATAGACCAGAATGCAATGCAGCCACAAGACATGTTGAGTTTTAAGTAACGGGGCACGACTCTATCGACTATCACTCTCTCCACCTACACATATAACTAACAGCCGAATGCAACAAGTTCGCCCTCCTTCTCTGGGGGGTTGTGGCGAGGCATTCTGGGAAACGTAGGAAATCCCAAACTGAATTAGAAGTAGACGGGGCAAGTTGTAAATTAGATCACAGCGCTCCGTAACAAAATAACTCCTGGAATGTATTGAACTTCACAGATTGATGAGATATAACGGTGTATGAGAATCTGAGGCTGGATTTTTCCTTTAACGATATAACTGTGATTATCCTGCTGACTGAAGCATTTGAAAAACAACAGACTCAGCTCTCACTGCCTGTTGGCGGTCTGTGTTCCCTACACACTACAGGACTTGTTCAAGACTCTGCACATGTCGGGTCGCACATATCAAACTTGCTTGATAGTATCTGGACGGCTAAGATCAGTGTGTAAAGACTGGATCTGTTAAACCCTTCACACTACCAGATAATCTGTCCTGACCAAGACTCAGATTTCCATCTGTGATGGTCAGCATGGGAAAATCCGGTGCAAGTCGGTCACATAATCCTCCAGTGTGTCCCTGACATTTCGGGCTCTGGAGCGCCCTACCTGCAGCTTAGGCTGGAAAAAATATATTTTAAATCACTTCTTCTTCTCACAGACTGCACAAAGTTGGTTTTACCTGTTTTACTGGCCTGTTTTATTCTCCTTAAACCATGCTTTTGATTCACATCTGACATTTTAATCGCTATAGTATCCATAAAGCACTTTGTAAGTCTGCTTTGGTTAAGTGCTATACAAATAAAGCTTAATATTATGAACTTGTTATATAATATAACAAGTCTCTTCCTCTTGCAGCCAGCTGTGGAAACAACTTGACAAGGCGAGCATCTCAGCTAAGGCTGAACTGGGTAAAGTAAAATAACAGTAGCGAGCAGAGTGTTGAGGCCGTGTTAAAGCTGCTCCCAGGTGTGAATGTATGAACTGTATGAATGTGAAGCGGGGCACTGCTGAAAAAGAGAAGCAAAACCCTTCCCCGGATGAATAAAGGTTTAAAAATACGTCTCTTTCTCTTTGAACTGGCTGGAGAAATAACTCAACTGGGTTAACGTCTTAGCTAAGGCTGAAGCAGATAAGAGAGCATCAGCAGTAGACCCACACAGTGAGACACTCGGCCAGACGGTCGGCTTATCTCGACCTGAAGGAATTCAGCTGTTGACAACTGATTTTCCTCACGGCTAACAACGTTAGCGCACGGGGAGAAAAAGCTTAAGAGGTGAGGTTTTGAAAGACAACAGTCTCCTCATGACCGCTACATGGGAGATTTGTTTTTCTCCGCTGAGTCTCTTACGGGCCTCTTGACTCGGAGGGTTTGGGTTTCTCTGGGTAAACTCTTCACCCAACACGTGGGGAACATATGGACTGAAACCAGTTCCATCACGCAGCCCAAATACAAGCCTAAAGGCTGTTACAGTGCTTCTCCCATTTACAAGGGATTGAAGAGTTTATACAATTTTGCTGATTTTCACATTTCTACCTGAACTGAAGGTTTACAAGATTCCTGAACAGGAAGTTTTATGACCCTAAGAAACACTTTGAAAATCTGTGATCAATTTCCAAAAAATGCAGTAGTCCTGTTCACAGCTGTTCATTCTGCAATGTTCACCTTTTGACAATGATTTTGTTTTTCATCCAACACCAGCGATCAGATGTTTCCTTCTAAAATCTTCTCAAAGAGCCAGATCCTAGACATTTATAACACCCAATAGGCAAATTGATCCTATCTACACACTGAGTAACTGATGCTGCACATGTACCACTTCATTAAATGACAGCAGCTACAGTAAACATGTTATACGGAAATAAACAAGTCATGTTAAATGAATGTACATACCGTTATCAGGTGAAAACAAATTCAAAAGTATCAGTATAAACTACATTTAACCAGATATTCCCATTAAGATCGCACACTCTTTAAGAGAGATCTGACTTATTAAGCGTCATGCTAGCAGTCTGAATATCCTGGTATTAACTAACAACTTATTTATTTAACTAATATCGAACCGACGCATATTACTGCGACTGCTACATTGTCTGAATAAATGAATATCTAATTAGATTTATAAGCAACGTAAACAC
The DNA here is from genome assembly GCF_048128805.1 of Centroberyx gerrardi. NCBI lineage: Eukaryota > Metazoa > Chordata > Actinopteri > Beryciformes > Berycidae > Centroberyx > Centroberyx gerrardi. The sequence goes on from NC_136009.1 coordinate 25,687,294, forward strand.
TTAGCAAAACATTCTCAACTTTCCACACTGTCAAACATACAGTAATTCACAGGCAAGTCTGTTTCTGCACATAATCTATCGGTAATGCTGACAGCTCAGGGCATAAACAACGTTTTCGATGTTTGAATCAAGGCGTTTGAGCCGGCGGTGTGCAAAATCTGTTCTCTCTCTCTCTCTCTCTCTCTCTCTCTCTCTCTCTATGTTTCTCTCTCTCGTCCTCGATCTGTTCGCAGAAGGCTTTACGTGCCCTGTGAGAAATGGTCTTAAATGCTCACTTGTAAAGTCTTAGTGCCGGCGGTGATGTTTTGGTGATGGCATTTTTATTCATGGGCATCAACCCCCCCCCCCCCTCCTCCACCCCCCCTCCCCTCCCATGTCTTAGATAGACTTGTAAAAGAAGAGCCATGGGGAGAGAGAGTGGGAGAGGACGAGGGAGATAGGTGGAGAGAAAAAATAGATGGAGAGAGAGAGAGAGAGAGAGAGAGAGAGAGAGAGAGAGAGAGAGAGAGGAAAGGGAGAGTCCAGGAGATACAGACAAAGAAAAAGACAGGAAGAGTGAGAAAGAGAGAAGAGAGAAACAGGGAGTGAGAGGCAGATTAATAAGGACAGAGTGTGTGTGTGTGTGTGTGTGTGTGTGTGTGCGTGTCCGTCTGCATGCAGATGGCTACACTCACTCACTCACTCAGCCTGTCCTGCAGGCAGTCGGTGTTTACCGAGACAGACCATTTAATGAAGTGGGTCTGTCTCTTCACACTCTAGTTAAGGAGAGTTTCCCAGTCTGCAGCCCTGCAGCCTCCTCTCTCTCTCTCTCTCTCTCTCTCTCTCTCTCTCTCTCTCTCTCCCACCTCCTCCCTTCACCCAGTAACCACTCTGGGTATTCATGCCCTCGAAACGCAACTGTCCGTGGAAAAAGCCTTGCTCAAGGGCAAAACAGTCGCCGCTCCATCTGGGGACGCAACAGCCGCCGTTTACATTTATATTTCAGGCAATTAGCCGGCGCTCTTACCCAGAGTGACCTACAACTGCAGCTGCACTCTTAATCACCAACTTTATGAGCAGCCAGTGCAAAGGGTCAAAGCCTCAGTGTCCAGAGAAGAGATGCATCAGATATTCCTGTGCCTGTAGAATATGCTTGTATAATCGAGAAGTAAAGTAAGAATCCACAACATTTTCATATGAATAAATGTCTGTTTTGTAACTCTCTATTGTCTATAACACGACATTGATTCAACCTATAGTCAGTCATGAAAGCTTTTACACTTGCTGTTCTAAACACCCGGTGTCTGTCAGCAACAGCAGTTTGTTCAGAATAAACCGAAGAAGAAGAAGACCTGGGTAGTTAGCATGAGCAGCGAACAGACAAAGAAAAGAGAAACTCAAACTGCATCAACAGAAAATCCAAGCTCCGCCCCCACACTGTTTGATTGACAGGTGATCTCTGGGAAGTGCAGTGCAGAATCACCACAGCGATGAGCCCTGAGCAGCAAAGATGGAGACAAAATAATTAAAAAAAAAGAGGATCTTGCAGATTACCATGTAAAATAAATAAGATCCAGACAGAGAAGCCCTCTAATCCTGTTTCCCGACCAACTGAAATACTTAGCCGTACAGTATAGCTCATTAGCATGCTAGCGGTGTTGTGTTTTATTGCGTTCCCCCCCCCGCGGCTGCCGTCTTAACGCACATCTGGAAGGTATCACAGGAGCGTTTATGGGGGGGCGAAGTTCGAGCCGTTGTTACTTTCGCCTCCCGCAAAGCTCAGCCCGGCCTGGGAGTGACTCAGTGTTTCTGCGGAGCGGCGTCACATTTCTTCCCCTCCGTCCTTCCTTTATTCCATCCCTCTTTCCATCCAAGTCTCTCCATTCAAACTCTCTTTGTAACTTCCTCTCCCTCCGACCTCGTGCTTCTCCATTATAGATGAATATTCTTGAAGTGGCTCCGGTACTATTACGCTGTTAGATGTTATCAATCTGGGATGTTCAGGAGTTATTTTGTGATGAAGTGTTGTAATTTACTTTTTTTGGTGAACCCACTTTCCCTCAACCTGCCTCGTCTACTTCTACTGCAGTTAGTGGTTTCCTACGTTTCCCAGAATGCCTTTCGACAACCCCGAGAATACCAAAAATACACCACCAAACAACATAATGGACCCAGAAATGCGAGGTACATAGCTGCTTTAGGGGATTTTTTTCCTTCAGACGTTGCATTCTTTACTATTGGTTGCTCCTTTCTCCTTTTCTTTCCCTCGTCTCTTCCCTTCCTTCCTTTTTCTCTCCACCTCCGTCCCTCTCTCTGCTTTTTTTTACTAGAAGTCATTAGTGATGCTGCCAGAGTTAATCCATTCTGCTGGGGTGAAATGAATGGAACCTGACACAGACACACACACACACACACACACACACACACACACACACACACACACACACACAGAATGCTGAAGCTAGACTGAGAACGTTAAGATCCCACTTGATGTGAGCGGTTTCTGTGCTTTAGCCATGATAAACCCAGTCTGACCAGTCACTAAAACTAGCTGGGAGGGTACAGATGGTGTGTGTGTGTGTGTGTGTGTGTGTGTGTGTGTGTATGTGTGTGTGAGCAGAACCACTCACTACTACACCACCTGCCGTCACACACACCAGTCCATCCCTCCCTGTTTCTCACCTCCCCCGTGTTCACCACAAAATCTACATGGTCACCTTCTCTCTCAGTGTCTCTCTCTCTCTCTCTCTCTCTCTCTCACACACACACACACACACACACACACACAGTCACACACACACACACATGCTTGCAGAAACACTCACTACAGCCCATGCCATCTCCCCACAAACACATACACTTAGTCAGTCTCTCTCTCTGTTACACACACACGCTCGCACATATTTGCATAGATACTCACTGGTACTCATACCACACACACACACACACACACACACACACACACACACTCTCACTCAAACGCTTACAGAAATATTCACTATAACTATGATAGTACATACACATTTCCTCTCACAACCACACTCAGAAATATTTGCGGAGGTACTCACTTGTAGTCAGACCCTCTCTACCCAACCATCACACACACACACACACACACACACACACACACACACACACACACTTATTCAGTTCAATCCAATTACTTTATGGTTATGATTGGACGGTTAATCAGCCAAAGCAGCTCACAAAAAGTACATTTTCAAAACCCACCAAGAGTTTATACATTCAAACTCGAGATGATAAATTTGTTAGAGTTGAAAATGTACTATTCAATAGAAAATCAATATTTATAATATCTATTAGTATAAGTATTTGGTTTGAAAACATGATCATTATCACCAATATCTATAATAATGAACACGAGTTCCAAAATAGAGAACATGTAGTTATGCAAATCATTCAAATGCAAATTAGAGCATGTCGTGTCTCTCGCTCCCTCTCTCTCTCTCTTTAACGCACACACACACATACACACACACACACATATCCCCAAAAAATAAATTGGGCCAAGCAGCCAAAGGACGAACATCCTCATCCTTCACCCCGGCCACGCAAACACAAAGCCATGGCAACGCAGCCCTGCTGGGAAATTAAAGAGGAGGCGCGGAGGAGGTTTGAATTTGTTCTCATTTAGGAAGCCTTAATCCGACAGAAGAGGGAAGGAGAACAATTTTTTTTCTGCGGCGGGGAGGGAGCCGGGCCCGGGCGTTTGGCCTGCTTAGACACCCCGCCGGATGAAATGGGATTTGGTGCAAAACTCATTGGGTATTATCATGAAAAAGTCGAAAAGAGCGAAGCCAAAGTCGACATAACCTGCGAGTTTGTGGTGTAGGAAAGTTCGTCTGCGGGTCAAAGCGCTGCAACGAGAAGACATCCCTCCATGCTCTGGATTCTGCATGAATAAAAGAAAGCCGCCTTGGCCGAGTGTCAAGTCGGCTTTCTCTCTTCCTTTCTCACAGAAAATAAGTAAAACCCGAACCGGCCGCATAAAATTTGTCGCTACATCCCGAGCCTCTGTCTGGGTAACCTTAAGCTCTTAAACAAACACCGACGGGCGTTCCCGAGCCCGCATGCCAACAAAGGCCAAAACGTACCTGAGAGAGTCGGGAGGAAAAAGCCGCTTTGTCAAAACGACACTCAATCCACACCTCTCTGAAGTGAGTTAGGGGCAAAGCAATAAACACCGTGTCACTTACACCGCACTTTGACACGCGTTCATCTGAATCCACTATCCGCCGGGGGGGGGGGGACATGCCTCACTGAGGGACTGACTATCTATCTATCTCTCTCTTATTCCCCAAAACATGTGATGTTAATTAGCGAGCCCTAAACACACACACACACACACACACACCCCACTCAAACTCCAACAGCTTTTGCTACAGGTGGTGTAATGAGTGTGCAGTCCAGGGAAGCAGATAGATAAAGAAAGAGCAAACAAGGAAGAGTTGTTTGAAAGGAAAATATTACAGAGGAAAAAAAACGTGCCTGCCGGTGCTGTGATGTCGGACGGTTAGCGAGGGTTTGAGACATTCCTGACGTCTGGCGGTCTCAGACTGTGTGAGTGTTCTCCATTCACACACTACTAAACTGTATTTATGGAGACGCTTATCGAAAGCGGTTAAAAAAAAAAAATGCTTTACAGGATGAATAAAAAACAAAACGGTGATAAAAAAACAAGCCAGAACTGCCAGTATAGGAGGGGATGTGGAGGGAGGAGTGTGTGTGTGTGTGTGTGTGTGTGTGTGGGGGGGGTGATGTGGTGGGTGACCGCTGAGGGGGTGGGGGGGGGTGGTGGTGTATAACTTTCTTGTATTTCTTGTATATACACATCTGTTTGTGTGTGTGTGCGTCCTTCACTGCTTCAATGCTAGTTTGTGTGTATATTTGTGTCCACATGTCAATCTGAGTATATGCGTGTGTGTGTGTGTGTGTGTGTGTGTGTGTCGTACTGGGAGGTCACCCTAAGGCGTTTCTAGCCAGACACAGATACAACACATTCCTCTGCCGGCACAGAAAGAGAGAGACTTATTGTCCACCCGGCGGCCCCACGCTGCTTGCGGACGGCCATTTTGGCTCCCGTCCAGAGTTTCCTGTCACCCCATACTGAAAGCATAAAGCCTCCCGGGGCGACTCGTCCTCTCCGGAGAAGGTCGGGACACCGTGCGACCCGCTGACCGACCTCCGACCCCCCCTCCGTCCCTGGACGCTGACCCGCCCCCCCCCCCCCCCGCTCCGAGCGTGGCATCGCGGTTTCACGGCTCTCTGGAGTTCACAGCGAGGCTAAACGGCCGAATCACATGAAAGGAGTAAAGTCACAGCCGTCTATATTTGGATCAACAGATTTTTAGTGGCATCTTGTGACTTTTCGGGACGCTCAGCAGGCATGTAGGTCAGTTCAATTCTGACGGCTTCCTCAGAAATAGAAGTAGGACAAGGCTGCATTAGATACAGTCCTGAATTTGTTGTTTAGTTACTTAGCCAACCAGTCAAACTACCATCTATCTATCTATCTATCTATCTATCTATCTATCTATTGACTTCCAACTTTCATAGTGCATCTAAAACTGTCTAAAACTATTACTGGCTGACTGACTGGTTTAGTTAAAAGTGTATTTATTGAATGAAACTGAAGGCCAACTCTTCACAATACTGGACCCTGATTGGCCGACAGCTACACGACTGTGTACAAGCATCAGAGTAAATGCTCAAACCAACACTGCATTAGATACAGTCTCCAATCAAACAAACAGCTTATCGATTGATCTATCCATTCATCTATTGATAAACACTCTTCCAATTTTCACATTGCATCTAAAGCTATTAAACTTTAATGCGGAAACTGCGAGATCATCAGACATTCAATTGTTGCCGTGTATCAAAACAAATAAAAACTAAAGATTATCCTCACTGTAAAATCCAACTGTTCACTTCAATAGATGCCCTGCTATTGTTTCTATTGTCATTATATTATTAACAGAGCATGGGAGTGTGTGTTGCTTTCAGGACATCTGGAGTGTGTGTGTGTGGAGTGCATCCTGTAAATCCTGGGATTGCAGCTGTGTGTGTGTGTGTGTGTGTGTGTGTGTGTGTGTGACGTTGTCGACTGGGTTTCCCCACTTTACCCCGAAAACGCTCTCGTTAATCTGCTTGTTAAGGATCCTAATCTGACATGTGTTTTCATTTGTTTGTGTGTGTGTGTGTGTGTGTATGAGTGTGTGTGTGTGTTTTTATGTGCATCTCACTGATGAGAAAGGAATCCACAAGATGCCTGATTATGTTTAGAGCAATTTGTTAGTTTTATTGTGTGTGAGTGTGTGTGTGCGCACTTTGTGTGTGTCTGTGTATGTGTTTGTGTGTGTGTGTGTGCGTGTGTGTGTGTGTGTGTGTACACGTATGAGTGTGCAAGTGTATGCATGTGTATGTGTCTTTGTAAGTATGCGTGTTTTTGACTGTATATTTGCGTGTGTGTGTATGTGTGCGTGTGTGTCTGCGTGTGTCTGTGTGTGTGTGTGTGTGTGTGTGTGTGTGTGTGTGCTCATAGCCACATGTGTGGGCAGAACACATGCTGTGGTTCATATGTTAAGCAGTTTATGAGCGAAATTGTTTAGAAGAGAAAAACCAAACATTGTCTGTACACTTCCATAACAGAAACAATAGCAGGATTCAAAGTTCATTCTTCCTTCTATTAAGCAAATATTTGCTGCTGAAAGACGAGACTCATCTGGTGAAAGTCAATCTTTCAGACAAAGCTGATACTCCCTTCTCACTGTGATTCATCTAAACAAGGATGGGAGTCAGGAATTACATTTACTTTCACTGATAAATGAACTTGTGATAACTGAACCTGGCAGGACTGGTTTCTGGTAAAGCAGCTTATTAATGGAACAAACTGCACTTTGAAACTAGGATTTCTTGTCCTCCTCGATGATTTTAAAGCAATTTTTACATTTTCTATGATGATTGGGATTGGTTTTTATAATGTGTCCTTGTACTGTATGTTGCTGACTTGTTGACTGCTGGAACATGTGACTGGATTGTATTGTGCATCTTTTTGTTATTTTTCTGAATGTTTTTTTGTTCTCAGGTCTTGATCTTAATGAGACTACCTGATTTCCTCAAGTGTGTTTGGACTGAAGTATTGTACTAGATTTGAAATTGCATCCATGACAGAGGACACATTTTGTGGGCTCTCCATAAACTTCGCATCAGAAACTAAGAATGCTACATTTTAGCATTTGATGTTACATTTAGCTTAGGAAAGCTTAGTAAACAAAGTCATCCATCCAGCTGCAGCCTGGATGTTGTCTAGCTAGTTCGCTAGCCTTGCTAGCTAGTGGGATAGCTAATAGCTAATTAAGAATAAAATAAGCATTTTTTTTATAATAATAGCATGGATATCAAATAGGTTTAAAACACTCAACATAGTCTATAAAAACATGGAATACCACACTTATTAACTGAGCAACCTTTTCTCTGAGTAGGCTACATTTTAAATAAGCAACTTTTTACTTTTACTGGCATAGATTTGCATAGATCTGAAGTAAAATTTCAGCGAAGTAGCTGCACTTCTACTTGAGTAAGATATTTTGGAAATGATTCCACTCCTCAGTCCACAGTAATGTGATTCGGAAATGAGCTGAGCAGTAAAAAGTTCCAAATGGACGCTGCCGGTGCGACTTGCTCAGTCAACACTGTGAGTGTGCAGTTATTTTCTGACAGAGCAACAGCTAACGTGTTTAAATTTTAAACTTCGCTCTCATTTACCCAAATGAGGGAGAGGGAGCATACGGACAAAACGGGATAAAAACGAGAACGTGACGAGTGCACACGGAGTTCAGAGGGAGCGAGGAGGGGATGAGAGTGTGATGAGAGAGAGAAAGTGATGAAGTGATGAAAAAAAGCGACAGAATAGCCCGAGGGGGGGAGAGGAGGAGGGACAGCGGAGGTCTGTCACAGAGGTCAGGATTAGACTGACCATGCCAACCCGCCTGCAGCGCTCTGTCTCTCTGGATCTGTCCGAGCCTCTCTGCTCTCTCTTCCCTTCCCTCTTTCTTTCTTTCTCTCTTTCCTCTCCATCTTCCTTCCTTTCTTATCTCTCCCCCTTCTCTTTCCCCTTCTGTCCTTTCCCCCCTCTCTTTCCATGCCTCTTTTCCCCTTCTCTCTTTCTCTGTCCCTCTCTGGGATCTGTTTCATTCCCTTTGTATGCAAAACAAATTTCTCCCCTCTTTTTCCACCTCTCCTTCGCTCCCTCTCTCTATTCTCTCTCTTCACTCTCTTTCATCACCTTCATCTCGTTCATTTTTCTTTCCTTCTCTCTCCTCCCTCTTTCTCTCCTCTCATTCCATAGTATTTCCAGCTCTACATGGAGATCCCTCATCAGCGTGCTTTAACCTCAGCGAGAGGGAACCCCATTGCAACCTGGGAAATGTAGGCTGAGCGCTCACATTGTGTGCCACAGTGTCTTGGAAACCAAACATCGCATGAGAAAGGGACAGATTAAAGGTTTACGCCGCTTGATCTGCTGTTTTTCCCCTTTCCGTGTAATGACTCCTTGGTCTTTTTTAATCTCTCTTGTTTTTGTTTTTTTCTTTCTGTGTTATTTATCATTCTATTTTTTCACTTCTTAATTTTATCGCTTTGCAACTAAACCCAACGAAACTAAGCTAAAAGGGGAATCCATGAACAGAAGCAGTTCAGACAGACACCTGAAACTGATTAATGCTCAGGGTTTTGTGAATGTTTTCTCTTTGCACGGCTGTATGATCAGTGTCAGAATCACTGGAAGTACAATATATATATATATATATATATACATGAAAAATGACAGTTGTCAAAAGGATATAGAATGAAAAAAATGGGAATAAGCTTATATAAGATGAGGCAATTGTTCATTCACACTGAAAACTAGACAACAGAACAAAATATCCATCCTTCATTGACCTAATTCTCACGGCTCCTGTCAGCTTCAAAGAGAAAGTGAAGGAACATGTTTCTGCAGAACGGCGCAAACAACAAATCCTTTCTGAAGGTTCACGCCTCAAATTTCCTCAGAAGCGAGCCACAGGCTAAGCGTTCTGTGACAGCAACACATTTAGCCTTCCTGTTTTGTGTGGCCACTGTGGAACTGAAAAATACACACTTCTGCTTTCCTTTGAAACTGACAAAGTCAAACTAAATGCTGAACGCAGTGCTGCTGGTAAACCGACGGCTCGGCCCGGAACCACATGAAAAGGGCTGAGATTTGGTGGGAATATTTGGTATCTGGCACATTTTTGTGCTGCGGCACAAACACAAGGCGAGTGAACAATCGCTGACCAAAGTGTTTTGTGGTTTCATAGAAAGTTGTTATCAACATTGTAAAAGGAACCAAACTTTAACTAAACTATATATCAAATGCGTCAGGAATGCATGATTTGGTTCTTTAAAGGTCTCGTCAGTCAAGCCAGAAGAATCAAAATAAACCTTGAAATTACGAAGTGATTCCAAAATACTACAGATAACAGTATATATAAATACTTTTCCTACAGTAATACCATTTTGGATCTAGTTGATCTAACCATTACCTCTAAAAAATAGCACCCCTCCATCTTGCCCCCCCCCCCACCGCACTGACCCCACCCACCGCCAGAACCTTTATAAACTAGAAGGACACTCGGAGAGCACAGACCTCCGCCAAGGTTCGTGCTATTATTGCTCATTCGTGAGTCGGATCCGGATCCGCTCCAAAATGTAATGGGTTCTTGCTTGGCCCATGCTACACCCTTCCACGAAGTTTCATGAAAATCGGGCCAGTGGTTTTTCCGTAATCAACAAACAGCAACAAACAAACAGCACCGAAAACATAACCTCCTTGGCGGAGGTAACAACATAGAAAATGTCTTTCCCACCGCAGATGCCATCAAAGCGGTTGAAAGCACTATTTGCGGACACACCAGAGGAACAACTGGTCCTTCCAACACACTGTAGGAGCATTTATAACATCTCTCTCTCTCTCTCTCTCTCTCTCTTTCTTGTTCTGTCTTTCTCTCTCTCACCCGGAGCCTTTTCCCTCCATCCGTCCCTCCCTCCTTCAGCAAGGGTTTGTTGTTCATGTCCCTGAACTGTCAGGACCCAGCGAACATGCTCTATCTTAATGTATGTAACGGCGGTCTGCTGGGAGAACGGGGCTGAAAGAAAACATTCACCTTTTAACACTGTTGTTTATCACCGGTCTGTGATGGTCAGTGCATTCCAGGAGTTATTTTGTGTGGTGAAGCGTTGTAATTTACTTTGTTTGGTGTCTACTCATACTTCTACTTCATTTAGTGATTTCCTACATTTCCCAGAATGCCTTTCGAGAACCCCCTAGAGAACAAGTATGAACTTGTTGCATTCAGCTGTGGGTTATATGTGCCAAGAAATAGTAAAAGTACTTACTCAAAATGCAACATGTCTTATGGTTGCATTGCATTCTGGTCTATTGAGGCTATTGTCAGTGGAGAAATTGGTATTTCTTCTTCTTCTATGATGGATCTCTCCCTGTATGATTGTTGAACCGGACATTTACCATTGATGTTTGAGTTTGCTGAAATAAATTCTGTTACCAAACGTTATGTCACCTACGTTTGGCCAGTTATTCGCGGGAATAAGAAAAATAAACAACAAACAAACAACAAAATGACCCCATGAATTCAAGATACATTGCCAGCAGCTGTTTTTTTTAACAGTGTTAAAGTGTTTTATGGTGGATTTTTCCTTTAAACGTTTGTGTGAGTGAGTGTGTACTGGTGTTTGTCTCTTTGAGAATTTGGAGAGGATGGATGTAGTGGTGTGTGTGCACCAAAGAGGGCATGTCAAGTAAAAGAGACAGAAAGTTTGGGCTGTGTGTGCGTCTTGTGTATGTATTCGTGTGTGTGTGTGTGTGCATGCTATGTGCCGGTAGGGTCTAATGATGTAAGCGGGAAAAGTTCAGCCAACTCCTAAAAAGACGTCCCAAATTACCCCCGCCACCGACGCATGTTCTTTACCCGTGCCTCTGCTCCATTTTACCGCGCTCCGCAGGGATTCGTTTTGTCGGCCGCGCTATTTCAGACGTGGATGTGAGACGAGGCTGTGTTTTGGTGCCGCTCCAAATTGGCTACGGAGGCACAGCCAATGGATCTTAGGACAACTGAACAAAAGCCTTATTGATCTCATCTAAAACCAACGTCTGTTCGCCGAGCGTAAATTCTATCACTTGTGGCTTCGCGAAATAAAAAGAGGCCATCGCTGAAATTGTCATCCAGTCTTTCCAGAAGTCTCTGAAAGTCCCTGTGAACCGCCCACGCCAAAAAAAATCCTCTCACCCTTCGAACAGGATTGCAAGAGTTCTTTTCAAAAGATGCTACAATATCGTTTTATGGATTTTTCTGAAGTTCACCATTTAATATCTCTTAAACTTGAAGTTTTGGCAACTTAAACTACCCACTATCCTTTAATAAGTGCCACCATTTGTTTTCATTTTGGGCTATCAGTCATTTAATAAGAGTGTCACTTTCTTCAGCTGGTGGATGATCTCGCTTTAGACCAAAACTCGTCAAAAGTTTCTCCAAGTTTGTCCCGATTGAATCACACACACAGCAGAAAAAAAAGTCCCCAGTTCACGAATATGTATTTATAAAAACACTGCAATTAGGAAACATAATTACAACCCCGGGGTCACGGGCGTGCGCTGGGTAAATATTTTGTACCGCAGATGTCGGAAGCGAAGCCGGCGTTTACTAGTGGACGCTATAGACTCTTTGTTTGGCTAGTTAATTGCAGACATGTTTCATAGCACTGGAACATGTGTGTTTCATTTCGGTCCTGTAATTGAATTAAAGGACTGGGAACACCAACATGCTGTCCGTTCTAACAATAAATTTCAATTAGGGCGTTGACATTTGAACTGTAGTAGAGAAGAGTGGTTAGAGAGGCTGTCCTGTAATGAAAATGACACTGGTTCGATCCCCCTGGAACATCTGAGCAAGACACTGAACCCCGACCTGCTCACTCTCTGTAAGCATTACTGGATAAGGGCATGAGCTAAATGCTAAACGTGTTTTTAGCGCTGTGTTTCATCACTAAGCTTACATGTTTCATCACTGTGCAAATAAACTAAACTACACTAAGCTAAATGTAAACTTTGGCTTTTTGTTGATGAAGGATTTAGATGCCACAGAGCGGTGACCTTTGTTTAAACTTACAGAACTTTGCACTGTGACTGTATTGATTTTTTTTAAATACTCTGTTGATTCCTGATGAAGAAATTCTCTTTTCTCTTGCCCCCCCCCCTTCTCTGCAGGGAGGTCAGAGGTCAGGTTCAGATACAGAGCAGCGCCTGTATCTGGGATTCTGTGTGTTGCTCAAGGACATTTCGGCAGGGCGGACACTTGCTGTCGTCGGGGTTTGAACCCGGGTCCAAGACTTTAAACCCCGCTTCAAGACTTTAAATCCACAGCAAGACACTGAACTCTTCCAGTGTTTCCAATCACAGTCTCATTGATTGGAGTATCATGTTGTGGAGCTGAGGTTCGGCCTAGTGTCGTCAATGCCGACAGCGAATAAAAAGTCTTAAATTTCTCCTCAGGAAATTTTAAGTGGGACTGCGGTCTAGCCAAAGGCTTAAGCTCCCCCCCACCCCCCCCTCCTCAATTGGCATATTTTGAACGTTTGACTCCGTCCCAAAAACAACATCGGCTCCTGCCAAGGGAGTGCTACGAGCTACACCCCGCCATCATCCAATATAAACTCATACAACAAATAATGAAACCAATCGAGCAAAAGGGAGGCCCCTAACCAAACAGCCAAACAGCATGTTAAGGTAGCAGCCGGGTGGCCTGGCGGTTAGAGAGCCCATCCGCTACATGTAGGGTCACAAGTTTGATTCCTGCAGCAGCCAATGTGCCCGTCAACAGCCCAAGTGTCACACTGAACCCCTGTCTGCTCACTCATTGGATAAGAGCATCAGCGAAATGCCTAAAAAGTAAAGCTAATTGCCTTATTCCAGTGTATTAACCTATGGAAAAGTCATTTCACAAGGCAATAACACTGCGTTAGTATACTGCAACCACTGGCCTACTGACCAAAATTTTATCACCAAGATTTATCACATCTCATTGAGTACTTAAACAGCATTATTGCATACTTATAATAATATCCCCCATGATTAATACACACAAATAAGATCATTTTAGGATTCGGTCTGGACTTACTGCAGTGCGTTTCCCTGCAACGCTGAGGTAGGTAATCCACTACACAATACACAATATCCACTATCTGTCCGAACACTGAGGAACGCTAATGGTTTATTAGTCCCTTGGTGGTGAAACATGATCCAATAGTAGTGGAGGACCCCATCTGTGAGACAACAGCAGACAGCTAGTCATGATTTACACAGGAGCCGTTTATGGGGCTTTTTAAAAAGACAGAGGACCCATCATAAAAACAGGCTTATTTATGGAAGAGCGGCGAACAAATGGGCTTTTGTGAGGATGCGCACAATCGAGTGTGTGTGTGTGTTTCTGTGTCAAAGAGGGAGATTAGTGAGTTTTGTGTGTGTGTGTGTGTGTGTGTGTGTGTCTGCATGGGTACTTATTTACATGCCTTGCAGGGTTATGTATAGGAATGCACTAGTGTGCATCAGCACGTGTGCGCAGGCATGCTTTGGATGTGCCTGTGTGTGTGTGTGTGTGTGTGTGTGTGCAGTATACAGTCATGTATGAAAGCATTTTAAACATTTATAACCCAAACGACTCCCTGCCTGGCCAGTACACAGCAATACATTCACCAAAACCAGTGACAAAGTGGTAAATAAAAAGGCAGACAAACTCTGATCTCCAGTCAGTCATCATCACAAAGCAAACAACCACCAAATTGGCTATTTGTGCCAAAAAAAAAGCATTAATTTATGTTTTTTTCCCTTAAAAGAGACTATCTTCATATAACTTGCATAAGTTTGACAGCACTTACAAAGATTTGTATTATGAATTTAGGTCATAAAGATTTTTATGCCAACCTCAAAAGGTGGGTAAACTATTCCTACAAATAAAAAAAATGGGGAAACTCTATTCCTGCAAACAGGGTTCACCCTCCTCTACACCCCTGCCAAAAACCCAAGACAAGACAAATGACAATACCGCACCCCCCCTCCTTATCAAATATGATTTCCAAAACCCATCAAACCCCATTTCCTCTGAAGTAATTGCCAGAGAACCTCAGTGCCATATTTCAGTGCCTGAGCAGATATAATAACTCCTCGGCCAATAGGTGGCACAGTTCCACACTGTATCCAGGCAGGATTGAGGAGAGAGAGAGGGAGAGAGGGAGGGAGGGAGAGAGAGAGAGAGAGAGAGAGAGAGAGAGAGAGAGAGAGAGAGAGAGAGAGAGCGCAGACTAGAGTGAACACTTACTTGCAATCTCTGTCCTCCAGATCAAAATGCGGATTGAAGTTGATGAGGATCTTCTGACCCGGTTCCGGGGCTGTTATCACCCAGACGCACTGCTGGGAGGGCGGGTAGGCTCCAGGGTAGCCCGGAGACGTCAGGTAGTCCGCGCTGTTTATCTCTATGTTGTCCCCGCATTTATCTGCCAAACGAGAAACGAGAAATCACAAGATTGTTCGGACTGTTAGTTGAGAGAAACGGGCTGGCGGACACTGAACTGCGCTCGGAAAAGCCCGAGGGTATCGATTGATTGAGGCCAAGCCCATTCCTTGCTGTAAATGATACAGCATTGATATGTAGTGGTAAATACAAAGGTGAATAGACCATGATCTCGAGTTGGGGATCATCATAAGGCAAAACATCCACCAATAAAACAAAAATTGTGTTAGAAAAGCACTGATTTATGCGTCTCCCCCCTTATAAACCCCATATCCTCATCACTTCGCTATGATTTAAACTATGAATTCACACCACCAGGCTCTATAAAGGTGAGTCAACTCCATTCCGCAAATGAACGAGGTGTGTAAAGTGAGTTTAGGTGGGCTTACACTCCTCTACACCCCTGCCGTCAAGTGTGATTACACCCGTGAAGGTGAGGCGGGCTGGGGTTCCTCCACCGGCTGCTGCGCGTCCAGCAGAATAAAGCCGGAGTCCATATAGTATTCTCATCTGATCTGACCATTAATCATATGGCTTGTAGTTGGGCTGCAATGGCCAAAACGCGAGAGCCAAAAATGCTTCTTTCAATAGGGAAGCGCAGATGCAGCCTAACAGAAAAACCCTATAAAATCCCTATAATATACTTGTAATATTCCTATAATATTCATATAGAGACTTACGGTGTGTCTATGGTACTCAATAGTCAGTTTATAGTGACCGTACTGTACTTTATGGTATTTTATCTCTTATGATATCACTATAATATTCCTATAGGGTGATATTTGTATAATATCCTTCTAAGATTTATTATAGGATGACCATAATTCCGTATAAGGATAACCACAGCAGAAATAAGAGATGTGCATTATCTGACTTGTATTCAGACGGCTCACATGGGAAAGCCGAGGCATAACAGGTGAGAGGCAACAATGGTGCAAAAATGATGCAAAATGAATCAATATTCAGTTGGGCAGGCTGTTGTCAAGCCACATGTATCCATACAAGCAGTCAACACCTACCAGTCTGAGTCAACGCAGCAACGAAGATGACTTGGGTGAAAAGGAACAATAGCAATCCACAGCGCATCCTTAGATTGTACAGCACAAACATTCTGCAAAAGAAAAAGAAAATAAAGACAAGGGGAGCCAAAAAAAAAAATCCTTTGGGTTGTTTTTCCTTCCGAGGTGCAAAATAACCACAAATGTCTCAAAGTAAGAGGAATTGGTCTGGTTGGTCTAGGGTCCCCAGCATCCTGCGAGCTTCAGCATCGGATCCCTGCTTCTGTCAGGGAACAACTTGCCATCTCCTGGAAAACAGAAAATAATCCAAATGCAGAAAACAGACGAGGATTCAAAAGGGAAAATCCAGTCGCCAAAAAGTGGCAGTTGTGCGCTCTCGGCCGCTGATCAAACCCGTCACTTCTGATACCGAACTGGAGCGTTATAGGCGTACTTCCAAGCAGGAATGTGAAAAATCACCAGTTAGCCGGTATTCAGTGAAAAGCAACCACGGGAAACATCAGAGCGCTGGTCCCCAGATCTTCACTCCGTAATTCAGTTCAGCTCTTCAGCATTCCTCGCTTTCTCGTAATGCGCAGCGGCTGACCGACACAGGAGAAATGTCAGGAATACGAGGCAAGCCGTGAAAGTAACAGCGGGATTTCCACTCCCCAAATTCCAGCTCCTTGACGCCAGTGCGCAACGACCGACCGCTACGAGGGGCTGGAGCAAACTGACACCGATGCGCCCTCTGTGCGCTCCCGACGCCAACCAGAGGAGCAGGAAAATGCGCACGCAAACTCTGACATGGGCGTCATTTGGGTATGGCATAAGGTGTGGGCATTCGCCATACCTTAGCCTCAGTGAGTCCAGATTTCACTGGGGATCATTATAACGGGGAGGAAAACATAAGGGAAAGACATTTATTTTGAAGCTTTATCTTATAAAAGAATGTACATCTGGGGAGCATTCAGGACAAATGTTCCCTCTAAGATGATAGTTTGGTGATAATTATGCGTCTAATAATTTATTACACTGGCTAAATAATAATATGTTGTCATCAATCATTGCTCCAGTTTGTCCCCCAGAAATGTAGTATGTTTAGTATGTTTATATAAGCTGGTTCTGGTCGTTTGGATGATATATAGCCTAGATGATGGGACTTTGCCAAAACGTTCGGGTAACAGAATTGCACTCTTTCACACATTGTCACTTATGGAGAAAACATGTAAGTTTTTGTAAAGGCCATTATTATTATTATTTGATGAGTTTTGCGCCAAAATGAGGCTCCACCATTTGAAAAAAAAGTGACATGACCCTTACAAAATGAGTGTAAGCACAAAATGAAAACAACAGATGGCACATTTTAAAGGATCTTAAGTCCTTGATTGACAACCAAATGACACTTTTACTGGCTGGATCCTCTATATTTTAGAGATATTGTATGGGGAATATTTTTTTACCCATTTCATCTTGAATAAATGATCAATAGCTTTGTTGCCTTATTGATGACGTATGATAGGAGAGAATTGGATTCTTTGGATTCAGATGTTATACTGACTGATGGAGAACATGGTCTCAGACAAGCAACAGCTGACTGCAAAGGGGGAGAAAGCATGGCAAAGATCCAGGATTTAATAGAAGCTTACTGGAAGCCATATTCAGTTAGCAAGTATTCTTTTATTTCCTTGTGTTCAGTATAGATTGAAATAGTGTGACATTTTATTTGAAGCATATTTTACATTAAGTGTAATACTAAATTCCAGGAGTTATTTTGTGATGAAGTGTTGTTGTTTACCCTTTTGGTGAACCCACTTTCCCTCAACCTGCCTCCTCTACTTCTACTTCAGTTACTGATTTCCTATATTTCCCAGAATGCCTTTTGACAACCCCCAGAGAACTTATCTGAACTTGTTGCATTCAGCTGTAGGTGGAGAGAGCGATAGCGATAGTGGAGCAAGCATTATTCCAGTCGAGAAAAAGCGAGCGTTGCGGCCCTTATACTCAAAACCCAACCTGACTTGATGCTGCATTGCATTCTGGTCTCTCTCCTGCTCCTGTGGGTGGAGAAACTGGTCTCTCTCCTCTTCTACGATGGATTTCTCCCTGTATGATTGTTGAACGTCTCTTGGTGCAAAACGGCGGCTCTAGAAAGAAGCCCTCGCTCTTTGATTCTGAGGGACTGACACCAAAATCTGATGTTAATGTTTTAGATTGCTGAAGAAATTTCTGCTATCAAGCTCCATGGTAGTTGCACTGGAAATATGTCATTGTGAAATTGCGTGGTCTACATTTGGCCAGTTAGAGAAATGCAAGGTACATCACCAATAGCTGTTTCTTTTAAGTGTTTTAGGATAGATTACATCCAACATACATCCAAATCCAGACACTGTATCCCAGGTATTCATACATATGAGTATTACACATAATAACTCAGGTTCTGATGGCCTACATACAAGCCAATAAAATTATAATCGTTAGGGAATAGTTTCTAGTCCACTTCATGAAAACACACAACACCAGGAACCTAAAGGATGGAGAAATGGCATTTTGACTCAATGGCTCCCAGTTCGAAGCACTGAACCAGCAGAGAAAATCTGAGTAATGAAGGGAGAGTGTTACTCACTATTCACTCCCCTAAACAACTACTGACTAGATGGCCTCGAGCAAAGCACTTAAATTACTCAAGTGGAGCCTCTCAGCGGCCAACAGCAGAAGACTGCGGTTGTACTGAGAAGCTCCCAGGTGTGACTGTATATGAATAACAACATGCTTGTTCAGCAAACCTTCCCTGGATAAAAACAAAAAAAAAAAAGATTTAAATGTTATTATCAGACACTTAGAAGAGCGACTAATGGCTCACACACTGTACTAACACAATGTAATCCATTATAGCTTTAAGAAAAGTCTTGTTGTATTCCTCTGCTCTTTGCAAACAAGGCCGGTTTAGTTTCTCTGAATGTCAGCGTTCCCCAATCACATCCTCACTGGCGTTCTGCTGTCTGCAGTTTAATCACTTCTCCAGTTTGTTGAGATTAAGTTCTGCCTCTCCGGAGGAGATGGGAACAAGAAAAAAAACATACAGTTGGTAAAATGTATTTCAATTTAGGCCAAGTGTAGGCCTGCTATACCAAAATATTGTGGCAGAAATATGCATAAAGGGGAGCAGAGTGTGTGTGTTTGTGTGTTTGTTTGTATGTACGTGGTGGCTGGTGACGTGCACATGTGTACAGGCATACAGGGACACACACACACACACACACACACACACTCTACTCATTTATATATACACACACACTGACTGCACAAAGCATAAATGAACCAAGAAGCGTAGTTGCCATGGCATCTCTACCCAAAAAGCAAACAGTAAAAGCCATTTCCCCAAGTAATCATCATGATCATAAATGTACATGCAAGTGGGTATTTGGGGTGAGTGTGTGTGTGTGTGTGTGTGTGTGTGTGTGTGTGTTATTAGCAGGGCTGTGGGATGGTGAGTAGAGAAACTGACTCTTGGACCAGAAGACCCAGGTTGAAGCCTCCATGTTAGCAAGCTTCCTCCCTGCTGAAGTGTCCTCCAGCAAGACACTGAATCCCCTCCAGCTCCATGGATGCTGTTCTGCAGCTGATAGGTGATGGATGCCTATTAGCTGCCTCAGAGATGACAGCTGTTCTTCCCGGGTCAAGATAAAAACACAAAAACCTCAAACATGAAAAGCATCACCTGCCGACAAATGCAAAACTAGCTTAGCACTAGTCACTGTAAATGCTTGCTAGCTGTGAGCGTCTTGGCAAATGAAAATATAACGACAAAGAAATACAATTATTATCACCAATAATAGTTCACTAGTACAACTTACTAACATTACTGCTGACATACACTTAGCAAGGCCTACTATGGTAATATTACATCCGTAATCAAAGGAAGCCTACAGAAGTCCAACAAACAAATATACAAAACCTAAACTCAACCAAAACCTAAACCTAAACTCAAAAAATCTAATGTTGTAAAATGTTGTACATGACTTACATCATCAGGAAACCAGGAACTTGAAATTAATCTTCTACTGGCTAGCCAAACGCTCCCATGAGAAATTTGAGTTGTAGAGAAATATGGAACGGAAAAATCAATCTTCAAGTGCAATTGCACTGAAAAATAGCCACAGCAGGAGCAGAAACATACAGGCCACCAGCTGCTCTATAGAGGTTACTACCATATGCAGTTCAACAAGGACCTAATGAAAATCCTACAGTCTCTTAAGCCCCATTGGAACAGGACTAATGTAACCTGGGGACACAAAGTGATTTGGAATAACTGTGGAGATTGTCAGTGATTTTAATCCCATGCAAAAGGTATTTTGGTGAAGACAGAGGTCTCCTGACAATCCTGTTCAAATCAAACTCCGTAAATTCAGGCATAATTTGTTTTTTGGTTCTCTGGTTGAAGGACAATTATTTTTAAAACTAAAAATAACAAAGAGAACGTCATTAGAATGACAAAAGGGCTCTCATTAAAAGCGAGCATTCTGCTTGAAAGAAAGACAAACCCAGTGTGCGTGCGAGTATGAGACAGAGAGTAAACAGAGAGAGAGCGAGACAGAGAGAGAGAGTGAGTAGGGAAAGAGAGAGAGTTATCAGATGTGTAAAAGAGACCGGGAGCGAGCGAGGAGACACAAGACTCTCTTCTCAGAAACTCAGTGTGTATTGCAGTCCAGAGATCATAAAGGGCTCACTGTTTCCAATCAGCGTTCAAATATGATTCTTACTGAGGTTCTGCCGTCGGTCGTCACATATTTACTGCATTCCTACGTGTCTTATGATTGGAGACAATAAAGTCTTTGGCAGCACAACACACTCATTTCATAACACTGCCAAGCATGACCGAAATAGCAACAGTGGCAAATTACATGGTAATGTTGCAATTTGCAAAGCCAGCAGACAGAAACCCCAATTTCTATTTAGTGCGTTTGTGTTAAGGTTCGACCAATATGGGGTTTTGAAGTCAGATACCGATATTGATGTTTTTGTATTGAAGCCGCTGATAGCTGATATTTTGCGGCAATCTTCAATATCTCTACATTTTTCAGTTTTCGTGCCAAAAACCTGCGAGTATTTCGTGATTCCCCCCAAAATGTTATTCTTGTCAGGGTGGAAAAGCCTTTGAAACAGCATTTAGATCATCATGAGACACTAAAACTCTCCACTGAAACCCAGACTAATGACATTTTAGGGTTAGCAGCTCTTAGAGTGACCCAAACCATCAATTCAATGGCAGGGAAACTCTGGCAAATAGTACCTTTGTATGAAGTATTCATTCATGCAGGAAACATTATTGAACAATTAAATGGATGAATAAAAGCTGCAAAAGAAAACAACATTTCATTGCTGTTTTTATGTAGCTGTGGTCAGGGAGGAACCTCCATCATATCAGAGCTATCTGATATTTAATAAAAGGCCAATATCGGCCCCGTATATCGATCTAACCCTAGCATGACTTTATTATGGGGAGTGCGGGAAAGCGAGTAGCTGTGTGAGTGTGTTTTGGTTGGGGGGGGATTACAGTATGTATGTGAGTGTGGGAGGAGGGGTAGTGAGTGAGATAGAGAATGTGTGTGTGTGTGTGTGTGAGTGTGCGTGCGTGTGCGTGCGTGTGTGTGTGTGTGTGTTCAGCGGGCCTCTAAAAGTGCAGCCATATGTTTGCGTGGGAATGTGAACGATAGCCTTCATCAAAGAGAATATTTTTGTACATTCATAATGTCTGTAGAATGCGGGCTGGGCTGCTTTTTCCTGTAATGGTACCTGCCACATCTAACCTGTCAAACCTCAGACTCGTGCTTCTTCTTTTTTTTTTTTTTTTTTTAAACGGAGCAATTTACTGAGCAACTGCTGCAAAAAACAGAATCCATGTAAATTTCTCTTGGATGTCGAGTTGGATTGCAGTCTTTGTGCAGGCTGGTAATGCCTAACATATACTTTTACAACCGAGTGTGGAGCTGCAAAAAGGATGAATGCATTGACAATAATAGCCGCCTTTCTACCGCCTATCACAAACATATGTGCGCAGATATACACACATATGAAGTATATGTACATGCAGGGCACACACACACACACACACACACGTATCTAATGGCTGTGGAATGATAGAGGAGGGGCGGTATTTCTATAATGACACAGTCATATCTCAGTAATTACAGGAGACACTGACAGTGATCCATTAGCCGGCTGGAGCAACAGCAGCTACATGCTAGCTAACACTGGGAAACTGGGACTCATAAACATATAGAGTTGTGTGTTTATATAGAGAGAAACATATATCCTATTATTATGCACACACACATACACACACACTGTATTCACAAATGCATACGTATATTTAGAGTACACATGCATAGAAAAATATACATATGGAAAGAAAGCAAGGAAACACAGAAAACACAAGTAAATATGTAGGGGCATGCAGGCGTATGTGCCACACACACACACACACACACACACACACACATATACATGCATGGACACACTTGTAGGCACATATGCATACATGCACACACACACACACTAAGAAAGACAGACACTAAGAAAACGCAAATACATATGTTAAGCACACACTCACTCACACACATTCACATTCACATTCACACACACACACACACACACACACACACCATTCCTACACTACAACCCTACTCAACACACACCCTCTCATGTCTTTCAAGAGCTCCCCTTCATATAACAATCCCCCAAAACCAAAACACTCTCACAGCCCAAATCCACATTCAACACCTCCCCAACACACACACACACACACACACACACACACACACACCCAACACTGAAAAGACATTTCAACACAACACGAGGTCATGGCACCGCCGATAAGATCTCATCGCCCGGACCGTGGCGCTGGTCCAGGCGGCCTTTCACTGGTTCACACTCTGGGACCCGGACCAAGCTGGCTCTCACACACACACTCATACACACACACACACACACACACACACACAGTGGCGTTGCCAGTTACACCTCCCAGCGGGCCTAATGATGAGGCTCTGGATCGGGGGGTGAAATGGCCGGCGCTGGCCAAAAACGCCCCGGTTGGAGGACTCAGATTGTCATAATTAGTGTCGTTGACAAGGAGGCGATTGGTAAATGGACGATGTAAACGCCTCCTCACGTGCACGTGCTCACATGCACGCGTACATACACATCAGTATGTTGTTGCACATTGGTATTTACTGTACAGCGCACCATGAAGACATACCGTATCGTGTACATGACATTTCCAGAACTAAAATATCTCTCTCCAGTCTATTTTGTGGCAACACTTCTGACATTTACACAGATAGATTCACTCAATACTATATTTGTTGTGTTTGAACGTTGTTGCTGTCTGTTGTGCATTGGGGTTGCATCAATTCTATCTGTATGCTTTTTGGATTATTATTCCCTTAACCTCTCTGCTTGCTTTCTATATTCCTCTCAACATCTGCATTGTGACACTTTGTTTTGCATGCTTTACAAATTATCTTTGTTGTTGTCGTCGTTCAGTGTAAAATGTACTTCAAACAAATTTGCTTTGATGTGACTGACGGCAGTATCAACTTCTCTCCGTGTTGCCGAGGCTTCAGGTTCCTTTAATTTAATCATTTTCTTTCTCAGAATCAAGTTTTTTTCTAATTGGTGCAGGAACTTTCCAGAAAGCTGGAAACAACAACAAGCTGGACTTCAACACTCTCTTTCTTAAGAGTCTATCTTGCGAAAGAGAAAGAAAGAGGGATGAACACACAGATCACAAGCTGCCAAATAGAACAACATGTTGGATGTGCTGTTCAGTAGCAAAACAACAGAGGGAAAGAAGTAAACACATGCATATTGGGTTAATTTAATGAGAGACAACAATGTATTTGAAACATCATATAGTGTTTAAGGTGTTTGGTTTTATTCCAAGATGCTACATATCCATCCATACCTGAAATTCATCAGTCAGTACAAACATAAATGACCATATCTTACAAACATAACTATATTGTAAAAGGTCTTGAGAACTCATAACTTTAACCATAACCCTCCCATGTGCCTTGCTTTTGTGCCAGCAATCGTTTTCTTAAAGTAGGTGTCAGGTTTATTTCCCCCAGTGGTGGATATCTCATTCTGGAATGAAACTCTTCCTATTTTTGGTAAAATGCCGGGACAAAAAATGACCCGTTACACAGAACTTGGCTGAGCTGAGAGGTTTCTGGAGATGTTTTTGCTCTTGCAGTACACACGTCAGGTTTTTGAGTGAAAAATAACACCAATCGATGTTTTTTGACACATTTCTGCGCGGAATTAGGCTTGCCTCACTTATTTTTAGGGGCAGCTGTTTGAAATTTCCCCTTTCATTTTCTCTCTTGGCAGAGGCATCATCGATTTAGCCTAAGCCCTCGCTTGGCACCGAGAGGCTACGAGGGAAGGCTTAAGAACAAGTGCCAGAATCTGACACTTCTAGACACCCTGATATATTCTCAAGTGATACGATGAGCTGTTTGTCGAGATAGTACCGCTGTAACAGGTCTCTGTTAGGAGAGTGTGTGTTTGTGTGTGTGTGTGTGAGAGAGAGAGAGAGAGAGAGAGAGAGAGCAAGTGGGAGAACAGAGAGAGAGAGAGAAGGATAGGGGAATAGATGGGGGATGGAGAGTAGAGAAACAATGATATGCTGTATATAGAGAAGGACATACTGTACATACAGTAGGGGAGAAAGGGGTAAATTGAGCCTCCGGGTAAGATGAGCCACCCTTTGTATCTAGGCAGCCACACACAAAATGAGTCATGGCACCATAGATTGAGGAAAAATAACTAATTTCCCTGAATCTATGATGGAGAAAGTGGTAAGAGAGCCATGGCAAAAGTGTGATTTTTTGCTGTCAGGTGATTTAAGGTGTTATGATTCAATATCTAAATGGAAATAGACATGTTTGACATTACATTATATGTTAATTTAAAGCTGTATACAGTACAATATGAGATCATTGGTTGAGTGACGCAGTTTTAAAAAAAAAAAAAGGTGGTTGAGGGGTAAAAAAGTGCCACTAGCCCTGGGGCAAGTTGAGCCAAAAGATCTACTTTTCTGATGGTTCGTACTTCTAAACCTGTACTAGCCACAGGAAATGTTTTAATTTCCACGGACGCCCAACAACCTTAACTATACACAGCAGCTATTGTTTGCTACATAGCTTCATAATACTAGCTTCCTCCTCTCTTATCTCTTGCATTTTTTCCTGGTTCTTTGAGGTTTAATTCAATCAATGAGATTATTTCTGCGTCCAGAGCAGACGGGGATAGAGAGAGAGAGAGAGAGAGAGAGAGAGAGAGAGAGAGAGAGAGAGAGAGGAGCAAGATAGCAAGAGAGGAATGTAAAGAAATGATAGAAGCAGAAGCGTAGACAGAGAGAAATTTTATTTATGTGGTGTCAGGATTGGATTGGATGTACAGACTTTCCCATCAGCCTCAGTTCGCACAACAAAACAGAAACGACACGGTGGAGAATAGAAGAACAGTAATAACTTTTTCACTGCTTGTAAGTCGTTCTGAGGAAGAGTGTCAGCTGAATGACTAAAAAGTGAAATGAGTGCTTGTGTGTATGTGGATAAAACATCTTGGAGATAGTTCAGTAGAAGTAGTCGGCCTGCGATACAGTGCTTGTCCTGACAAACTGTATCTGAAAAGAAACCCGTCCTTTACGTAAGAGCCGAGAAGTGAAGTTACTCGTATTCAGTGACTTTTAAATCTATGTTCGCCTGCCTGTGATCTTTCCTGACATTTGCGTTTGTGTTTTTGTATCGCTCCACTTTTATCAAGAGTCTTACCATAAGTTCATACAGGCTTGGGAGAGTTATAAGATGCTCAGGACGCTGAAAGAAAAGAAAACAAAATACATCAATGCATATTTTTCTTTCTTTCTTTCTAAAGATGACAAAGATAAAAACCAAACAGAGAGAGAGAGAACAACAGGCCAAAAGTTCCACATATTTACGACCCAGCTACTGTGTGAACTATCTCCAACAGTGGCTCTTTTCATGGGAACAACAGCAGTTTCTTGGCAAAGCTTTTTTATTTTTAATTAGCCCAACCCAAACCTCTCTGAACTACTTCACAGAAAGAAACTCTCTCATAGACTGACAAACTTAGACATGTTAGTTTAGTTTAGTGTAGTTTAGTTTAGAGTAATTTTTTATTTTTAATTAGCCCAACCCAAACCTCTCTGAACTACTTCACAGAAAGAAACTCTCTCATAGACTTACAACTTAGACATGTTAGTTTAGTTTAGTGTAGTGTAGTGTAGTGTAGTGTAGTGTAGTGTAGTGTAGTGTAGTGTAGTTTAGTTTAGTTTAGTTTAGTTTAGTTTAGTTTAGTTTAGTTTAGTTTAGTTTAGTTAAGTTAAGTTAAGTTAAGTTAAGTTAAGTTAAGTTAAGTTAAGTTTAGTTTAGTTTAGTTTAGTTTAGTTTAGTTTAGTTTAGTTTAGTTAAGTTAAGTTAAGTTAAGTTAAGTTAAGTGTAGTTTAGTTTAGTTTAGTTTAGTTTAGTTAAGTTAAGTTAAGTTAAGTTAAGTTAAGTTAAGTTAAGTTAAGTTTAGCTTAGTTTAGTTTAGTTTAGTTTAGTTTAGTTTAGTTTAGTTTAGTTAAGTTAAGTTAAGTTAAGTTAAGTGTAGTTTAGTTTAGTTTAGTTTAGTTTAGTTAAGTTAAGTTAAGTTAAGTTAAGTTAAGTTAAGTTAAGTTAAGTTTAGCTTAGTTTAGTTTAGTTTAGTTTAGTTTAGTTTAGTTTAGTTTAGTTAAGTTAAGTTAAGTTAAGTTAAGTGTAGTTTAGTTTAGTTTAGTTTAGTTTAGTTTAGTTTAGTTAAACGATAAAATTAAACTTCAATGAACCCTTTGGGGAATTTTGGTTACTGCAGCGGCAAATAGCAACAGGATACAGAAGAGCAAAATAGAATATAAAAAAGAAAATTAGCAAATTATATAAACATACACAACACTAGGACACCTTAAGTAGTATGGGGGAAAGTATGGATTACAGCATTATTAGCAGTAGAACAGAAGGTTAAATCACATTTCAAATCAGAAGAAACAATGAAACAAGCTAAACAAACAAACAAACTGATAAACAAAAACAACCAAATTGAATAAAAGAAATTAAATGACAACAGAACTCAACAAGGAGAGGAGGAACCTTTATTTATGCAAGGGAAGTCGAGTTAACATTCATACCTTGGATCTGCTCAGTACAGTCTCCTCCTGTCGGACACTGGGAAGCTTCACAGCAGCAGTTGGGGGTTCAGTGCCTTGCTGAAGGGCACGTCAGTGGTTCTTGCTGAAGGTGGAGGGGAGCGTTACTCACTCCCATATTTTCCCAGCCGATCCGCCCGGCCAGCATTTGACAGACAGCGATGTGCGGGAGGCGGCCAAGTTCAACATCGACCCAAACGAGCACAAAATTTTTCACATGTACTTATATTTGACACAGAAAATATTTATGTTAAAACCGCTTTGGAAACTGTTTTGAACTGATAACAGAAATATATCTAAGTCCCAAATCTACAAAATAAACTACAAACGTCGTCTCAACTTTTATTTCGGCGCTGTGTTTACACTGGTTTTCAGTGTTGGTGCAGGCCGTCCTATCAACATCTATTCAACCTCAAAATATCTGCTGGGCAGGGACTCAAACCGGCAGCCAGGGTTTTAAATACCACACCACAAAAATAAAAGCAAGGCGAAAAATAAAAGGGAAATAAAACAAATTAAAACAGATGGAATGTAGCAAATGAAAGCAAAGGGAAAGTGAGAGTATTATGGCCAAAAGGTCAGAGTGAGAGTGTGATCAGTGATCCAGAGCGCCGGTCGGGGTGCTGTTACCCAGGCGGGGGGTCGGGGGGGTGGAGGGTGAGTGTGTGTGTGTGTGTGTGTGTGAGGGGTGTGAGGGGTGGGGGGGTGATGTTTACTCCGGTCAGATACTGAGCTCCGCTGCTACAGTCTGACCTGGCTGTGATGGAGAGGCTGGCTGACCTCCTGGGAACTCTGGACAAGGGGTGTGTGTGTGTGCGTGTGTGTGTGTGTGAGCGAGAGAGAGAGAGAATGTGTGTGTGAGTGTTTGTGAGTGACTGAGAGAGAAGGAAGGTGAGAAGAACTGTGGGAGAGAAAGTCTGCAAGGGGGAGGGATGTGTGTGATTGTGTGTTGCTTCATGTGCGAGAGAAACTAAGATAAGAAAGGGGGTGAGAAGTGTGTGTGTGTGTGTGTGTGTGTGTGAATGAGAGAAAAAGAGGCAGTGTGTCTGCATGTGTGTGTGTAAATCAGTGAGAAAGACAGCGAGAGAAAGAGTGTGTGTGTGTGTGTGTGTGTGTGCATACTATCACACTATCACTGTCCTTTTCAGCATGCCCTGACCAGCCTGAGACGCCGACACGCCAATTACAGTGTAGCGGCTATCAGGGGTCAAAGGTCGGGCCAGAGGAGCGGGGTCGCCTCGGTCGAACTTCTAACGACCTGAGGAGTCAATTAGTGAGGGAGACGGACTCGTTGTGTTATTAGACATTCCAACTGGACATTCCCTCCTGGTACGGAGAGGCTTTTAATGTTTGACGTTTGTATGGCAGGAAACTGCTGAAACGCTGCGAGACGCCTGCTGTTTTTGTTTTACAAAAGTTAAATATTTTCTATTCTTTCCGAGTTAAAATATTGAAACATTCGGTGCCAAAAGGCATTTGTACTTTTGGTCATCGCACTGCAAAAAACATGACAAGCTTGGCAGGGGATTTTATTGTGTATCCAGACTTATCGAGCTTATTTCAGGATATTTTCTGTGCAATTATTTCACAGAACTGGCAGAAATTTTACTTTATTTTATGTCAATATGACGTCTTTCTAGTAATCGTCACAAGGAGCAAAACAAGCAAATAAACCAAATTTCCCTCGTTTCAAGCAAATGTATAGAAACAAGTTACATTATCCTGAAAAAAGGTACATTTATTGAAGTCAGCAAAATTATCAGCCAGTGCAGTGAGATTATTTGAGGGTAACACTTTACAATAAGGGTCACTAAGTTAAGGGTTAGTTAATGCTTAATAAGCTTTAACTAACCCTTAATTAACAGTTAACTAATGTGTCTGGTAATCATTTACTAATGGTGTTCATGTTAACTAAGGTATTAATTTATACATTATTTAATAGTCATCTTTATAAACTATTAAATAATGTATACATTTATACCTTAGTTAACATGAACACCATTAGTAAATTACACATTAGTTAACTGTTAATTAAGGGTTAGTTAATGCTTAATAAGCATTAACTAACCCTTATTAAGCATTAACTAACCCTTAATTTAGTGACCCTTATTGTAAAGTGTTACCTATTTGAGATAATTTTATTAAAATATCCTGAAATAAGCTTGAGAAGTCTGACTTTAAAATAAAATCCCTTGCCAAGCTTGTCATTTTTTACAGTGTATTCGTACTGTTATTATCCTGTGACTGTAGTGCAATAATATTAAGAGAGTAGGTGTCAACTTTATTCAAATGGATTCATTTTGGAGCAAAACTCCTCAATATTTTTGACTCGAAGAGAATGGAAAACATTTCCCGTTTGTAAAG
Organism: Centroberyx gerrardi; assembly: GCF_048128805.1. NCBI lineage: Eukaryota > Metazoa > Chordata > Actinopteri > Beryciformes > Berycidae > Centroberyx > Centroberyx gerrardi. The sequence goes on from NC_136009.1 coordinate 25,716,516, forward strand.
AAATGCACCGGCGGCGTGAGAATATTTAGCCTCTTGCGTATGATTTATTGTACCCGGGGACGGGCTCGGACGCTCGTCTGTTCTCTCGTGTTAAACCGAGGCGACGACACGAAACGGAGATCAAAGATCCTCTGGAAGCCGCTCGCATTCCACCCGTCGCATTAAGATAATCTGCTGATATTTGTTTTCATTTGTGGCAAAGGCTGAGGTGGAAAAAAAAAACAGAGCGGTGGTAAAGATGAGGAGGATGATATTTCTAATGTGCCTTCAGTCACCAGGCTCAGGCTCTTATTCTGTCAGGCTTGTTTGGAAAATGAGGTTCATGCAGGTTGATTAAGTTTTTGGCCTGTAATGTCTTAAAAATTGTCTTAAAAAATAAAGGTAGAGTCATAGTAAGTGCATGAAAATAAGTGAAAATGAAAAAAACAAATAAGAGGCTGCTTGGATATTGTATTACATGCATCACTTTTATATTCTGTAGTCTTGTATCTTGTATACCAGGTCTCTCTTGTGAATGAGACCCCGTGTCTCAATGAGATTACCTGTCTAAATAAAGGTTTAATAATTTTTCATTGGGGTTTAATTCCCACTGAAACCCTCATGCAGAAGATGTATTCACTCATGGAACTATAAGACACTTTGGCTGAAAGCATCCGCCAAACGGCATTCATGAACTGCATTTTCCACTCGTGTCCATATGGTTATATTTCAATAATACTACACTGCAATAATCCTCCCGGTCTATATATGGAAAACCCACTGACCGCCATCTTAAAAAAAAAAGCAACATACCACACTCAAACATTCCCATTACCAATAACCTCGACAAACTTTCCCCCGTCTTCACATGGCCGACCTCACTATCGCTGTATTTACATTACCCAAAATGAACGGCCCTAATCGAGTGCGGCCTGCAGTTCCTAAATCACTGAAAACAGCCACTGCGGCCTGACAACATGTTCCATTTTCCAGCCGCCTCACCTCATTTTTATTCTGCGTGTGATGCCCGGTGTCATGGAGCGGCGGTTTTAAGCCTGAGCACGAGGAATGGAAGCGAAGGGGTGGTGGGGGTGTGTGTGTGTGTGTGGGGGGGGGGGGGGGGGGGGGGAGAGCGGAGGCCTGCGACGGTTTAAAGCACCATGCATCTTTTCTATCTGACGGACTCCGCTGGTTACCGAGTCGATGGTTCACTGGGCCATGAAGGAGCCGATTTGTTCTCCTCCCCGAGACGCTCTCTGGACTGGGCTCGCCGCCGCGCTGCGGAAAAAAAATGTCCCTCTTAACAAGTCGTTTAATCTGGCACTGAGCGTTACATTTATATTCTTCAAAGAAATAAAAAAAAAAGGTTAAAAAAAGACGCAGAAATGCAGCTTTGAATGCAGTTTCACTTGTGACAATCCTCTCTATTAGCATCAAGACTGTGGCGCTTGATTGATAACAAATCTCATTTTTGCCGTTGAATTGCATTAAAAATGATTTAAATGTGTGACAATATCGATCGCTCCACTGGTATAAAGATTCCGCCATTTGATTCAAGAATTTTTTTTTTTAAAGGAAAATCCCCCTAAAACACTTCAACACTGTTGAAAGCAGCTATTGGCAGTGTAACTTGCATTTCTGGGCCCATTTTGTCGTCTAGTGGTGTAGTTTTCTTATTCCCATGTATAACCGGCCAAACGATTGCGCAACATTGCCAAATGATTTGCATTGGAAACTAGTGAAATTATCTCACCCCATTTACAGATTGTTCCACTTAAGAAAGACAGGATTGTAACGAAACGACCTGTTGAGACGGACATGTGTTGCAGTGCGGGAGAGGTGGCAGATGTGGATACAGGGGAAATGGAGGTGGAGGTTGTGTGTGCGTGTGTGTGTGTGTGTGTGGAGGGGGCGGAGGGGAGCGTGGGGGGGTGGGGGGTGGGGGGGGGGGTGGACATGTAGAGCTATCAATCATTCAACACCCCAATCTGAAAAGAATTTGAAAGGAAAGCAGGGATTTTTCTTGGAAAGTGTAACCAAGCCAGTATCTCACACATCAAAGCCAGAAGTCCTTGGCAGAAGACCTTAATTGAAGCCATGAAGCATTGAAAAATACAAAAAAATAAAAAATAAAAAAAGTGAAAAAGTCAAAAATGGTGCCATGTTCAGCAGCTTTTCAAAAGAATTGCAATGAGAAATCAAAACTGAGAGTTTCTTTAGTGTGGAAAAAACTGAGCAACAAATAGAAGGTCGCAGCTTTTTGGTATAACCTTGATTGAAGTAATTAAGCGTCGGAAAATTACATTTTGTGTTGAAAAAGATAAAAAATGTTGAGTTCTGTAATTACTTTTGTTACTTTTCAAAATGATTTCAATAAGAAACAGGTGTTTTCGGATCTCTCTTTCAGTTCACAATTTCAGTTTATCAGTCACCTCGTCATTATCCATCCAAACATCCAGGACCTTCTTCTTCTTTTCATTGCTTTGCATCAGAACGATGACACAGACCGGCTTATCTAAAACAGATAAGTACACTGCAAAAGGTCTTTCAAAAACAAGTCAGTCTACCTTGTCTAAAAATGTTATCACCTTAGAGGAAATTAAAAAATCTGCCAATGGAGACGGGGAAACTTGCAGCTTCGAGGATTTCTGAGATACAAGCAGCAGTAACTGGATTCAGGCAGATCACTCACACAGGATACCGTCTTTATATACAACATGCATGCAGCGTATCCATCCGCCCACTCAACTAGATCCTGCTGAAGGGGAAACGAGGCTATCGATGCGTTATGGTGTTGTGTTTAGGTGAAACAGGCAGAGCGACTCGTTCAGAATGCGACCGGTCCGTCAGCAGAGACACTGTCACTCTATCACATCGATTATTTGGTCGGACCAGACGTTTGTTTACAGGCCAATCAATAGCTAGGGGAAATTGTAATCATAGCCGACACACACACACACACACACACACACATGTATGAGCGTGCACAAGTGCATGGATGAATTTATACAAGCAGATATCATCACATGCCTTTATCTTTGCCCATTGGTTCTCTTTGAGGAAGATCTGGGAGTGAAAGTGTATGAAAACACGCATGTAAATCTACATCTAATACATCACACATCCTAAATGTATCAGCTTGTGTGTGTGCATGCATACACACATGCATACACACATGTATACACAGACACACAGACAAAAACACCCACATGTGCACACACACACAAACACACGTTAGCATGCATATGATATGTAAGTACTTACTTATTAAACATGTTACTGTGTATGCATGTACACACATGCGCTTGAACACACACCACTGCATACACATGCATGCACAACACACACACACACGCACACACACACACACACACACACACACATACACAAACACTGTACACTGGAAATGACAAGCTTGGCAAGAAATGTTAACTTGTGTCCAGACTTACTAGACTTATTCCAGGATATTTCCAATAAAATTATCTTACTGCACTGGCAGATTTTTATTTTTTTGTTTGTTTCAAGCAAATATCTTGAAACAAGCTAAATTATCCTGGAAAAAGAATTTGACTAAAAACATCCTGAAATGGTTGATCAGCCTGGATAGAAAATAAAATCCCTTGCCAAGTGTGTCATTTTTGCTGGGCATGAACAAACACACACACACACACACACACACACACACACACACACACACCTTTAAGGTGAAATATTATTGCCAGTCCAGTAGTCTTGTTGCATACCGTTACCTTTGGCCACTGGTTCTGTTTGAAGTAGATCTGTAAGTGAATTTCATGAGTGTGGCTGAATGGGAAACAGAAGCCTGCGGATCAATATTTGAATAGAAGTGCTTTGCTTTCCTCCCATGTGAGTGTGTTTGTATGTATGAGTGTGTGTGTGTGTGTGTGTGTGTGTGTGTGTGTGTGTGTGTGTGTGTCAGACTGCCTCGGGCGGTGTTAGTGGGACCGATGCCAGACAGTTTACTGTCTGGAATTTGATGGGGTCTGGAAATGCTTTACATGCACTCGCCTTCATGATACATTATGAATGAAGCGCACCCTTCATCAAAAAACCAAAAAGACAAACTCTACAAAGACTGAGACATCAGATAGACAGACTCAGACAAGTCACAAGTGCACACACACACACGCACACACACATAAAAAAGTATCCTTTCATTTTGTCATTTTGTCATTTTATCGTTTCCTCTCTCCCCTCTCTCTCTCTCTCTCTCTCTCTCTCTCTCTCACACACACACACACACAGCAGTAAAATTTTGATCTCATCTCTCAGTTTGACAGTTTCTGGCTCACATCAAAACACACACACACACACACACACACACACACTGACAGACTGACATGCACACACAGCAGTAAAATTTTCATCTGCTCTCTTATTGAAGCAGTTTCTGGCTCACCCTGGCACACACGTACACACACACACACACACACACACACACACAGTAACCAAGTGGGAGAGAGAGAGAGGGACAGACTTCATTTCATGATCGGATAGCTCGGCCTCTCTCCTCTCTCCACCCTGAGGTCTCCTATTTCCTCACTTTCCCACAGATGTCTCCTTCAATGATACAGTATTGATTTATTGTCCGCTCCATGACAGGGAGAGCGAGGAGGACAGTGAGAGGGATAGAGCGAGAGAGAGAGGGAGAGAGAGGAGGACAGGAAGAGAAAGATATTATTGATGCTATTGAACCGTTGTCACATTGTCACGGTTCCTGACTGAATCTGGTTATATTTGTTGTGTTTGCTTGAAGCTGCAGGAGGAAAATTTGCATAATGGCGGCCCCAAATGGCACTGAGAGGTAAAATTTGAAGGACTTCATTACCCAGAAATAATGTAACGGGATGTCAGTAAGCTAAATGTCGTCTTCTCAGTGTCTGGTGGAGCCGGTGAAGAGATTCGGCCATCTTTGGTGAGTCCAGCTTTCTCTGAACTGCAAAAAAAAATCCATCTTAACAAGCCATTTAGTCTCGAGTTGAGCCTTAAATAATCATTTTTCTTAAAAGAAGTGTAAAAATCTGCAAACAGAACAAGACCATTCAACTTGTTTCCAATGCAAATCAACTTGTTTCAACAATTTTCTTGAATCAAGTGACATTTTCTTGAAACTAGTGGAGTGATCTTCCTTGTTCTGCCTTGTTTGCACATATTGTCACCTGTTTCTGGTAAATTCCTGAAACTGAAAGTGAAACTTTAAGGCAAATAGAGTGAGATGGGACGCTCTTCTCGGCTGCAAGTGTACTTTGTGATTTAGGCTGATAAGACGGTTGTATTTTTACATTAAAGAAACAAAAAATGTGCACACCTAAAAGTATTTAAGTGGCAGGTGCGTACGACAAAAACCAAAAAGGTAGATACTGAGAAAGAAATATAATCCCACACACTGATGAGAGTCTTATTGACTGAAACATTGCATTAAAGTATTATGCACGTGTGCAGGATTATATTTCTTTCTCTGTTTTATTACATTAAAATCTTGCTTTGTGTAGCTTCAGCAATAAGCACTTTTGCATTTATGGCAATTAAGCACCTGTGAATTAAAGAAATGAAAGAGAGAGAGAGACACAGATAAACCTATAAAAAGCCAGCAGACACTGTATTCTTTCCCTTTCAGTTTCTGAGTGTTTTGTTTTGGGGGTTTTAAAGACGCCGTTCAATATTTTGGGAAGTCAGATGATGGACCAGGGTACCAAGTCGCTTTCAACACTCAGAGTTTCCAAGGTCGTTTGTTAATGAGGATACAGCAAATGAATTATTGAGTGCGAGGGATGAGAGAGAGAGGGAGACACTGGGCAGTGCATTACTGTCTTCTAGACTACATATTGACTCTTCCAAGGACTCAATTATGCTGACATTTCCTGCTTTGTCATTTTTTGCTTCTGTAGACAAAGATGTGATAGAAAAAGTTATTCTTTTTATCTTATTATTTTTGTTTGGAAGTGGGGAAAAAAATCACTGATTGATTCCTGTGGAAACCATGTATTTTGGGTCATCAGTAAACCAAATCAAAACACCTATTCAGTGTTTTTTCTGTATTCTGTGTTGTTGCATCTCTGCTGTCAACAGACTGCAAAATGGTCAGAATTAAGAAGTTTGCAATGCTAACCGGTATAAAGAGCAACTGGTAGCATTACTAGTGAGTTAGCTATAGCCTGCATGCACCTAGAGGGCTTTTATGTATCTATAAGGGTTTATACGTTCACATTTTGGACATTTCAGCTGATGCTTGTCCAGAGCAACTAAAAATGTTCATCTTCCCTGCCACCCCAAAATAGCTCAGAAGCAATCACATTTGTATCTCTGAACTTCCGTTTCCATTTTGCATTTGCATTTATTGTATATTTGCAGCTGGTATTGTATTTGGGGGGTTGGGGTTAATTCACTTTTAATTCAGTCAAGTCATGAGCTGGATGTTGCTCAAAATTCAGTGTTGACATGAAAGCATTTTGTATCAACTGTACAAATGATTGTACTGATTGAGAATAAAGTCTGTATTGTCTGTCTATGTTGATGTGAATTGGAATATCAATTTGCCACAGTAGGGCGGTGCAGTGAGCAGGAAGATCGACTGGATCATGTTTCAAGCCTCTGTCCTGCTGAAGTGTCCTTGAGCAAGACACTGAATCCCTACCAGCCCCAAGACCTGGACCTCACTGTGGAAGAGAAATCATTTTAAATAAAATATCACGATCACACATATTACAGTCATATGCATTTTACAGCAATGGCATAAGTCACCATTGACAATAACACAGATTCTACCTTTCACTATCCACATCCTTTTCTAACACAAACATACATGAACCCTCCCTCCCCTCCCCTCCTTCAACACACTCAGCAGCTCATCTGTCTCCGAGAGTCCAACACAAAATTAGGGCCACTCTCTGCTCCTGCTCCTGGTTGCCTAGGAAACCACTCAGAAATATGGAGGCTTTCCTACACAGGGACGAGCAGCATGGCCGTATTATTTACCACTGGCTGACGCTGTAATCCCTGTCACCTACCCGCTGTGTCGCCGACGATACCTCTGCAAAAGAACATCCAACCCCCACAAGCTATACTAACCCCCCCCCGCCTCCCCCCCCCCCCCCCCCCCACCACACCACACCACCACCCCCGTCTCTGCATTGTGGGGCCCCGGGAGCAGCACGTCGACGGTTACCATGGCAATATCGATAGTTATCGCTATCGCCCCCCTGCACGCCAACAGGTGAGCTCTGTAATGTAAATTTTTCACGGTGTCACACAGAGATGAGGGAATACGCAGGGGAGTGCACGTGTAGACATGCATGCGCACACACACATACATGTACATAAATATGCATGCACACACAAATATACACACTATCCTCTGTGCATTCCCAAAAATGCAGAGACACATGGAGGTAACAACATATATGTGTGCATACACACACAACATTCATGCATGTGCATATACATCAACACACACATACACACTGAACACGCATGCATGAAGGCACATACACAAAAACACACATGCACAAAATACCCCTTCTACACCCCAAAAATGCAGACACACATATGAAGATAAACGTGCATGTGCATATACAACAACACACACACACACACACACACACACACACACTCTGCATCCCCAAACACACAGGAACATGTGTGTACAGTATATATGTATCCATGTGCACACGCAGATACACAATCCCTACACACACAGACTCACACAGACACACACGTTACCTACACTCATTGTATAAACATGCACAAACAAACTCTCTCTCTCTCACACACACACACACACACACACACACACAGGCACAAACCCCCCCTCTTCTCTCCCCATCAGTCAAATCAGTAATTGGCCGTCCATTATGCCAGAGTTCATTTGCATGGTTCCAGCTGAAGTGTTTACCAGATGTCTGTGGGTATCGCTAACATGATTAGGCCGCCGTTCCGCTAATTTA